>NC_092673.1:28491480-28794119 GCF_964355755.1 Antedon mediterranea | reverse complement strand
CTCAATGAGAATCTAGTGTCAGCTGTAATTAACTTTAGACAGGTTTAGACATGTGAATGCAATCACACACCTAAAGCTCTGTCTACACTAACAAACTTTACGTGACAAAAAAACCTGACGCTGCCCATATATGGACTTGATGATATCACTACCATATTTGGGCACATCACACATTTTTTTTCAAACTAGTTTGATAGTGTAGACAGAGCTTAACACTCATAAAAATGTCCCTGAGGTGTGTCATTTGCAGCTTACTTAAATTTGATAAACTTCTTATCGTAAAGAAAGAGTTTAGAACATTTTGTAACTCATAAAAAGTGCGGTATTGGAAGAATTGACTGTAATTTTGTTCATTACATGGACAAACAAGACGTGGACTACCTGCAGAATGAAAGAAAAGGTTACAGAATACTTAATGGATAAATATAGTAAATAAATTATTTATTTTATACATGTAAACAATCAAATTGTTTTCAGGAGTTTATCAGTGACATAGCAGAAGTGATAAAACAATCGGACGATGAAGATTTGGTGCTAGAGGCTCTCGGCATCCTAGCCAACCTCACTATTCCAGACCTCGACTACGAACTGATCCTTAGGGAATACAAGTTCATACCTTGGATCAAAGAGCGTCTGCAGCCTGGTGCTGCTGAGGATGATCTGGTTCTTGAAGTGGTGATGTTGGTTGGCACAGTAGCTACTGATGACGCTTGTGCGGCGATGTTGGCCAAGTCTGGCATTATTCAGTGTTTGATTGAATTACTTAATGGTAAATATTCATGATGTTTTGTTTCTGTTTTGATGGGCAATTGTAAAGCAATGAATAATGGATTAATGTTCATATTGTGCTTTATATAAGAACTATCTTAAATCATAGATATCCTCTAAGGGTCCCTTGTTGTAGAGTGATGCCACTAAACAGTGTCTGTCTGCCCACGGCAGGATTGATATAGACCAGTATACCAGACAAACCTCCAACTCCAAAAGATGCACTTGGTTTTTTATTGTGCACTCAAGCCACAAGTATTGTAATCAACTGAATGAGTATGATACTGATACCAATAAAAGTGATATTGTGATTAATATGTATGTTTAAAAACATAAATCAGTTGACATTATTGTCTTTACAGCTAAACAAGAAGATGATGAGATAGTATGTCAGATTGTGTATGTCTTCTACCAGATGGTATTTCATGAAGCCACTCGAGAGGTTATAATAAGGAAAACTCGTATCCTTTCTGTTTATTTCATTTTATCTTCAATATATTTTATGAGCATGCCCATCCAGCCGAAACTTTCTTTGATAAGTTGAACCTTAGTATTTCATATACTTTTTCCTTTTTATGTTAAAAAAAAAAATGTATTCTTTTTATTTTATAAACATCCAACAGCGAGCACAAACTCAGCAATACAGGATTGATAAACTATTTTATTGTGTTCATAAACTAAGTCTCATTTGAGGCTTAGGGAGTGGAGTTGAAAGAGGCGAAAGAATGAATATTTAATTGCAATGTGTTAATATTGTTAACAACTGACTTCAGAGGCACCTGACTACTTGATAGACTTGATGCATGACAAGAATGTGGAGATTAGAAAAGTGTGTGATAATACATTAGACATTATTTGTGTAAGTATCATTTTATATAGAACTTACAGTAACCAAGGCAATTGAACAACAGGATGCTGAGCTCCGGAGATCAAAGGGTTTATCTGTGGCTGCGACACATAATCAGTTCCATGCTCCTTAACAGACACAGCGCCGCCATACATAATACAGTACTGTTGGTTTTTGTCGCAGCCAGACATAAGACCAAAGACGAGTTTCTACAGTATCTTTGAAAGGCAAGCTCAGTGGCTTGTTCTTAGATTGCCCTACAGTAACCCAAGAACACTCTTTGACAGACTTTATGCAGAGCACTAGTGTGTATATTTGTATGGATTTTTAGTGAATGGATTGTTGGGTATAACATTCAATTTTGATAGTCCTTGGCAATATGTCTGAATAAAATAATAGTTTATTTGAATTCATTGAAGGAAGCCATAAGCTGATTTTTTTTTCAAAAGTGCCAGCTTATGCGCATGCTTATTTAAATCTTCCAAATTTCTATCTACACATGCATATAAGCCGACGCTTTCGCGTACAAATTTGTGTAGAAATATTGGCTTTGGGCTAGGTATGGACTTTGAGTTCAGTAATTACTCCAAACAAACCATAAGCTGGGTAGTACAATGTTATTAATTTGTTTATACATTTATTGTTTTTGTAGGAGTTTGATCAAGAATGCGCAAAGAAAATAAAACTAGAGAAATTCCGCTGGCACAACTCACAATGGTTGGAGATGGTAGAGAGCCACCAATTAGATGATGAGGGTCTCATGTATGGAGATGAAAGCTACAGTCCTTACATACAGGAGTCTGACATTCTTGACAGGCCAGACCTGTTTTATGGTAAGTACAGGGGACTCTCCAAATACCGGACTCTCTAAAAACTGGAAGCTTTAATTTTTACCATTTGAAACACATTCCGAATACCAGACTTTCTGGAAAACCAGACATATTAGACCAGCCAAAAGGTGTCCAGTATTTGGAGAGTTGTAATCGAGCTGAAATAGCGTATGTGTATATAGTGATACTCAAATGTAATCCCACCCCCTAATTGATGCTAAATTTAATAACAATCATTTGTATTCTATTGTTAATGAAAATGGGTAATATTATAATGAACATAAAATAATCCTTAAAATGGTAACAATCATTGATTTGAATAATAGAAATACTACAGCCATAGAAGTACTTGGATTCTTAAGTCAATTTCTGATTATTGTAGGTTACGATGAAGGTGAAATGTATGATGGTGCAGTCACACCTGATTACCTTGATGATTATGCAGTACCCATGCAGAATGGAGAGTACCTAGGCCAACCAGGGATGTCTATGTACGGAAGGTGAGCTAACGCACCAGTGTTCCACCACCATGTTCATGCTCACTTGTTCAGCTAATTTTGTTCAACTAAAAGTTTCAACTAATTTTGAAGTGACAGTTCAACTAATATAAATTCACTCTTTCTTTAGAGCTCTGTCTATATTATCAAACTAGTTTGACAAAAAAAAGTGTGATGTGCCCAGATATGGTAGTGATATTCCCAAATATGGTTGTGATTTGACATCATCATGTCCATATATGGGCACACAAAGTTTGATAGTGTAGACAAGGCTTAAGTGAAGGTTCTACTATTGTCATATCACAACAATACATAATTATTGTTATTATAACAATTCTTTCACTGTTGTTGCCTTTAATGGTAGTATGACTTCTCTAAAGCTCTATCTTCACTATCAAACTGTATGTGCCCAAATATGGTAGTGATATGCCAAAATATGGTAGTGATGTGCCCAAATATGGTAGTGATATTCCCAAATATGGTAGTGATGTGCCCAAATATGGTAGTGATATGCCAAAATATGGTAGTGATGTGATGTAATTGTGTACTTATATGGCCAAATCACAAGTTTTTGGTAACACAAAGTTTGATAGCTTAGACAGAGCTTTATACACTACACGCACAAGTTACATTAACTTTCTTTGGATACAGCCATTTTGGATAGGAAGTAAATTATCCTACCACAATTTTAGTTTGATAGTTTTGTTTACTGACTTTTTAATCCAACATTTACCATCACACATTAGTAATAACACTTTGCATTGATGTGTTTATAGTGCTGAGTGTCTTTAGACATGGGCTTCTTTCCTCTATCCTAAGTTTTGCAATGATGAAGTTTTACTGCAAATTATACTTAGTAATGGTCATTAGAATGGTGATAGAGAAACTCTACTCAGTTATCGCATTTCATATCACAATTTCAACTATTGAGTTATAATATAGTTTTCTCACATCATGATTTCAATGTTTATTTTAATAACTTTTTATGATTAACATGGAATTTTATTTATTTAACTGTTCACCCTGCATATCACAATTTATATTTTAAGAAAATATTAGCAGGTATGTAATAAAATATTAAACTTAGTTATCTCACCATCATGATTTTTACCTCTTATTTCAATTCATCAGTTTGTTCTTTTTGAATTATTACTTGCAATTCATCACTTGAGTTGTACATTAAATTAAAATGCTGATGCAGTAAGTAATTCACATTTATATTATATTTATAATATATTTTATAGATAACTTACATTTCATGATGTAACATATTTTATTCTTAAATTACCTTTAAAAGTATACCATCTGTATCACCATTTTGACAATCATATTTGTGTTCATTAACTGTATTCAGGCTTTGCTTTTTTAAGCATTCGATTTGGATAAAGCTCTGTCTACACTATCAAACTAGTTTGACAAAAAAAGTGTGATGTGGCCACATATGTCAAAATTTAGTAGTGATATGACATTATCGTGTCCATATATGGGCACATCACATAAACTTTGATAGTGTAGACAGAGCTTTAGACTAGCATTAAATGTCCTTGCGGCACTTGCAGCTCATTTAAATTTGGAAAATCTTACACACCTACAGTTCACCTAGGGTTGATAAATTCAATTTGTAGCACACCTACGATTTTCAAAAGGCAAGGCTTGTTTCACAGTTTTACTAGAATTACCTTTAATATTACACTGTAGTAGCTTCATTTCACACGTTCAATAATATGTTTATAAACTTACTCATTTAGTCCATTATTGGTAGTGAAGTTTCCTTGCATTAAGCTATATAACACATTGCACAATAATTTGTCTTTTGCACAACTGTATATTGCCTAAAGTAGCTTGTATATTTAGATATGTTGCAGATTTCCAGTATAAACCCTTTTATTCAGATATGTAACAAAATGCAAGGCTTAAAATAGTTAAAGGATACTTTACAATTTAGAGATCACATTTTATTTAGGTACAGTCAACAAGAGCTTGATTTAGAAGAGCTTGCATCTGGGGCATACATCATTGACGGGCAAGTGGTGGACCAGTATGGGAACCCATTAGATGAGTATGGTCGACCAATGCAAGTGAGCTATGATTATGCTCACGATGCGCACGAGAACGTCAAAGATTACAAATCAAATTATTATAGATAAGAGGGATAGCGATATTGACCAATCACAATTAGGTAAAATATTTCTCTTTGACCAGAGGATTCACTAATAATATAAGAAAAAACTCACTTTTTTTTATTTTGTTTTATAATATTGTAATCATTTATTTTAAAATAATACTGCGGATTTAATAATTACGAATATACACATTCCATTTTATGTATGTTACCTTAAAGATGTATTGTCCTCTAATTAAATAATTATTAAACATTTTTCTGTTGAATATGCCATTTTAATGTCACATAATAGTTATCCACTTTGAACATAAATTAGATCTAAACAAAAATTATTTACCTGAAAAAACTGTAATTTAAAGCAAAAAATAGTCAAATTAGCTGCCAGCCAATGGATTTTTGGTTGAATTTAACCATTTATTATGTCATGTTATAAGTGAAAACATTTTTCTGGGTTTTTTCCACAGAAGTGATTAACTTTATTAAAACTACCAAATAACCTATTCAAAGTCTGATTTAATTAATCTTCATTTTCATGTTTTTGGGGGACAATACATCTTTAAAGCTTAATTCCCACTATAGGATGCAACAGCATAAGTAACTTGATCCAGTATGTTTGTATGTGAATTCAATTCAATTGAATTATTATTTTATTAAGTCAAGCACTCTGGTTTGAAATTTGTCTTGCTTGTCACATATAAACAAGAATATTTCTTACAAAAAACGGTGCTCGCTTATTGTTATTGCTAAGGTCAAGTCTGGGGGTCACTTCATCACGCCTAGATACTTCAAGTATCATATTACAAACAAAAACTTCAATGGACTGTTTTGATAATAATTCAATGATTATCTGACAGCGAATTTAGTAATATTATGGGACTCATAAATACCAGAAATGCTTTGGGATTTGTCGTTAGACTCTTTTCCCAGACGTTTTTTGGATTCAACAGGTGGTACCTATAAATTATAGTCGAGTTTCCATTTTAACAAAAATGTCAAAGTGTAGTACTATAAAGCTGCTTGATTTCATCTAATGAATGAGTCATCTCGTGTGACGTAGCGGGCTAGAGCAGCAGCGTGAAAACATAATAAACTATGATAAAATGGGAAAAAGAGATAGTATGACATAAAAAGGGTCAAATGCAGCAATCACTAGCTGATTTTCTTTTAACCAAAATATACACTTTTTTGCTTAAAACTTTATGTTTAAGTGAAGTAACATTCAATTTTTTAATTTAAACAAATTAGGCAATGCCTAGTGAGAGATGATAAACAATAAATGTGTTTTAACTGAAATAAATATATAGATGATATATTCAAAATGAATGAATATTGCTTATTATTAGATTATGAATATTACCTTATTATTTTCATATAATTTTCAATTTATTTAATACATAGCTTTACTTTATTACAGTAGATTGTTTTAAAAGAAAAAGTATTTATAGTTTCAGTGTTTCCTGCCATGTTTGTGTCATATTGAATAAAGCGTGCAATTAAAACTACCGTGTTTTTTCTTGTATTTTGTTGTTGTATTGCAAATGCACCAGCGGCGTGCCACATTCACTTAACGCACTTTTGGCGTTTCAGATTTTAAACATGGCGGCGCCCAGTGATGTTTGCGTAACTCTAGAATTTAGGTATTTATTTTGTTTTTTCTTATGATATTTCAATTAATATTTCGATAAAGTATTTATGAATATTGTAGGAAGGCCTTGGCATAATAACTGTACGACTGGCCTTTAATTGACCTAGCTTAGGCCTAGACTAAGCCTAATCTGTGCTAAGCAAGGAGCGGTTTTTGAGCCCGACCCGCCTGACAGTACACGGTCGACAGCGGTAGGCTGGCTGCTACTTACTACTAGTACTGTATTACCATTACCTACCTCCATGCTACTACTAGGTCAAGCTAGTGGGATAGGCAACAACCAAAAAATGATTTAATAGTAGGGGCCTACAGTATTTACTTATTAAATAATATTAAATAGTTAATCATTTTAAAATAATTTCAGTGGTGGAGCAGAATTACTGTTTGATAAAATTAAGAACCATGAAGTCAAACTAAAGAAAGTGGATGATAAATGTAAGAAATTTATATATATATATTTTCATTGATTAGAATATCAAAAGAAGTACACTCAGTAGCCACTGGAAAAAAGTGATAATTTTACATAATCTTCATTGCCTTTTAGGGACAATAAAAAAGTTACTTGTATGGATTAAGGATAACATGTTAAAAGAACGCCCAGAACTGTTCATCCAAGGAGACTCGATGTAAGTCAGTTTGTAAGGCTTTTTCTACACTATCTAACTTTATGTGACAAACTTATGTGATGTGCCCGTATATAGACACGATGATTCATATCACTACCGTATTTGGCCACATCAAACTTTTTTGGTCAAACTAGTTTGATAGTGTAGACAGAGAGATTTTTATTTTGTCTCAATATGCACAGTGACTAACTTTTAATCGGCAAATATTATCAAGTCCAGATTATTTTGCAAGTGTATTTTTATCAGGATTTACAATTAATTTTGTTTTGTTTTAGACGACCTGGAATTCTAGTTCTGGTGAACGATGCTGATTGGGAACTGCTTGTAAGTGACTTTATAATTCTTATAATTTTATTCTTGTATTTTAAAAATGTTTTAATAATATATTGTACTTAATTTGTTACTTTTAACATTTATTTCTCTTTCTTTTTAAATAAATGTATTTTGTATTTTTGTATTTTTGTATTTTGTATTTTGTAGGGCGAATTAAACTATGAAATTCAAGAGAATGACAAGATTACCTTTATATCAACTTTACATGGAGGATAACATCACAATGTGAATTTATATGAATGCAATCAATGAGATGGAGGAAGAATACAGTTACTGGATAACAATCTTCACAAGATATTATGAGAGGCGCAACCTGGAAATGTTGGCAGGAATAATGTGAGATGGTCTCTATGACAACTGATTTAAAGTTTAGAAATAATCAAAACGTAATATAAAACATAATATAGTAATAGACCCTTTGATGAAAAAGTACGAATATTAAATACAGAGATGGTAGATGAAAGTGAAAACATGGTGGATGAGATCCATCCAGACTGTACTTAAAGATATATTGTCCCCCTAAAAAATAATCTAAAGTTTGGTTCCAACTAGGGCACAATTTACGCAAAGACCAATGGCAAGCGACAGTTTGGATAATCCATTTATTATTTTCGAGATGGATTATTCGACCTGTTGTTTGTCATTGGTCAACTCGCTTGCGTTGCGTCCTAGTAGGAACCAAGCTTGACGTTTTCGTTTACGGCCTTGCGTTCTAGTGGGAACCGCGCCTAAATGGGGTATTGAAGAACCATAAACTGAATCATAAAGACAGCGAACAAATGATGTGATATCTTCACTGTCAAATAAATTGTAAAATAAATGTTATATTTGTAAATCTTTTCCCATGACGTGTTTATATTGTGATCTTGTGAAACGATAAACGTATTGCTAAAACCCGAGACAACAATGGACTTACAATGTTTCACTTTGTGTACAAACATTTGTTTATATTCTAATATAGCATCATGTAAATAAATAATGAAGATTAAAGTAAAAAAACATCAAACCCATCACATAATCAATATGTACCAGTTTGTGTATAAGTACATCATTAAGTTTGTATCAACACTAACGGCAAAACTAAAGGCAGACATGACAATGAAGGGATTAAGGATGGCTTCATTTGATCAATGGGACGAGATGCAATCAATATTAATCTCACGATAATCCGATTGCTAGGCTATTACATAGTACTTTATTACCAGACAAGATAGTGCTTTGAGACGACCAAAAAGGAGCTTATTCACAATTCAAAAGCTTTATCGGCTTACGAGGTGTATAACGGCACTGCAATGGGAGGAGGGAACTTTCCCAGATTTAGGTATTGCCTAATTGTCTATCCCGTATTGTAATTATAGCATTTGATATGACGTTAATTTCATATTTGTATACAGTATAGCGATGAGGAATGTCTCGAAGATTGGTTCTCAAGATGTACGTAAGCGCGATGAAAGCGAGTTGACCAATCACGACGCGGCGGATAATGACGCGGTTACGCCCTTGCGTTACGTCCTAATGGAGGCCAGTGAGGATTGAAACCCTTCAGTGGCCAAGCCTATAATTATAGTTTCACGGTAAAATCAGAAAGACCTATCATACAATATCGAAATTTCCGTGTGTCTACCTTATAAACGGTCGATAAGCGGATAGTGCGTATCAAAAGCGTTTTGTGTAAATGGTAAATCATAAGAAAAAGATTCTATATTTCCCGCTTATTATTTACCAACGCCGCCGCTCGTCTGTATACATCGGCCTTAACGTGCGTTCATACGACATGAGCTTAAATAAAAGTGGAGTAATCTCACTCCCTCTGGTAGAAGTAAACTGTTGACATTACAGCCTCAACCACTGATGTCCATACACAGTTCTTGGACTTAAGTTTATCAAGAATTGCGTTTGGACAATCAAGGGCTGAGACCTGACTACTACTTCCAACAATCTTTGTTTTTTGGGTTAAGTAGGTCCGGTGCATGTTCACAGTTGATATTGTAAGGCATGGACAGAAATAATCATAGTTAATATTAGTCTAAACAATATAATGGTACAAGAAATGGAGAAAAAAAAGTTACAACCAATCAGAGATGAGAGCAGTCAAGAAGACCCCGGATGTGAAAGCTTCAGCTCTTCACGCTAAGCTTTTAGATGAGGAGCTACCGGAGGCGGCAGTTTTGAAAAAAAGTATGGAAGCCTAAACCTAAACAAAATACAACATAATTTTGTAAAATTAGAAGATGAATCTTAATATGGATTTCTCTACACTTTGCCACATTGTAGGATGATATGGTAAGTACTTTAGAGGTATATCTTACAAAATAAGGTCTAGGTTAGCCTACCGCCTGACAAGAGTAAGTCCACCGAAATGCCTATCACCATGGAGTATCACACACTGTGGTGGTTGGGTGGTGGCCGATTCGATGACTTAGCCCAGTGATCCTACGCGCAGGGCCTGGAATCAGAACAGATCGTACTACTGCTAGGCCTACACTGACTGCAAGAAAAGGCGATCCGCCGTCGTCGTATCTACTTTTACGTATTGGTATTAACCAAGCACATTTAGTTTTAGCTCAGTTTAAATTTGAAAAAACCTGGCTGCTTTCAATACGAAACGTCCCCTGGTTTGGCCTATGGCTACCCTTGATGAGTTCCGTTTATTCAATGCTAACATGATGATATCCCCAGGGGCCTAATCCGTCTAATTGACTTTACTTAATAACCAAAAACTTAGCAACAATTGCTGTTACTAACAGGTAGAAAACGAATTAACCTGTTACAAAGATCATCAACTGAAGTAATCCGATCTATTCAGTTGTCCATATTGTCTGACTTAAAGATTATGAATCTCACAATTACAAAAGGTAGCCTACAATTGCATATCTTTTGTAGATAATTTGAATGAGAGGTCTATTCCACCGGATTATATAACCCTATACCGTACATTGTGGCATTGGTAACTACATTTTAATTATATGTAAAATGTAAGAAAAAAAGTTGTTATAGGCCTAAGGCAATATTGTAAATTAGACAACACTTTATGATCTACTTAACATTGCTTTACATCTGTTTGAAGCAATTTCATCGCCATGAGCAATGAATGTTGGAATGGCGCTATATAAATCGAACGATTGATTGATTGATTTAAATTTGTTTAGCGCAAAACACAGGTAATTTGTGATTGGTCATATCACTTTCGTTACGCGTACGCCTAATTTACGTTGCGTTCCAGTGGAAACCAAATTGTAGGCTACTATATAATGACCTAAACATCAATTTTAATTTCTAAAATGTCAACTCTTATAAAATTATGATATTAGGTAATGTCCTACCTATTTGTTAAAACTATCTTCATATCAAATATAGTTTCTACCTCGATTCTAGTTTCGAAAGATTACCTGTCAAACATGCCGTCACACTTGAAGCGACCAATCGTCCCGCCGAATGTCTTGCTCTCCTCAGAAATGGTCAGTGTTTGGTTGACCACTCTTTTTATACCAGCGGTAAATGGGGTGGAACAAAGCTGCTTATCCACCGTTGTAAACATCCAACCAGTACCATCTTTTCAAAGTTTCTGTCCTTGAATCGTTGTCAATAATCTTAATTAATACGGTGACATTTCGAGAGATCGATCGTTCAATCCAGGGACACATACATTTTTGTAAAATGTTATAATTATCACTGATTTTTTAAATTAGAATCAGAAAAAAAGTAAACGAATTAAGAGACGTTTACTATATAACTTTAAAATAAAATGCAATGACAAAAAAGATCGACGTTTCGCAACCATCATGGAACCATTCTCAAGAACAAATGTTCAGAAACAGTTAAGTTAATATTAATCAATATAAGTTAAAGACGTGTCCACACATTATTATTGTTTGATTTTCCATTCTTCATGTTGGTATTGAATGTAAATAATGTGTAGGCCCTTTTGTAACATTTTGGTTTTAATAAGGTTTTGACATTTGTTCCAAAAAAAAAAAAAAAAAATTACCACTATACTCGATGTATGAATCAAATCAAAGTATAGTTTTCTTATTATGGGAGGATGACTGTGTTGTCATGTAATTTGCACCGGATATGGCGTGTTAGTACCAATTATTACCAAGAGTATTGTTTCGAATCGAAATGAAATGTTTATATAAACATAATGAAACAAAGGTATATTATAATTATACGTTTATTTGGTTTAACGTCGACGTTAGTAGCAGTGCCACAGGACAACGTTTTGTAAGTAGTATATACAATACTTTCTGTCTTTCTGAATAGGGCCCTTTTAAACGTAAGGCTTGAAGCCCCTGGTTTACGGACGCTAAGAGGCCCTCCAACACTTGATGCCTCGGGACGTTTTTACCGTATTCGACATATTTTAATGCCTTATTTCTCCTCTGGGTCCTGCTCAGAGGCCCTATTAGCTCTGGGGCCACTGGGTTTAGCCAGTAAGCGCTCATAGCTGTTACTCCATACTTATAAAAAAAAACCATGAGGTTGAAATTGTAACATAACAGAATTGCAGACTTGGTTCCTAAGTTTTCGGACGTTTTAAACCTATTGTGTGTGAAGATGATAGCTTATTTGTAAGTCTTACCATTTATGCAATGCAAGATTTAAGGTTGCCTAAAACCATTCATAAAATCAATCTGATTTTAGAGGAATAATCTGATTCACGAATGATTGTTATACAGCACAACTCTTCCTGCAATCCTTGAATGAATAGGTGACTTAAAATTCAAAAAGCTACCAAACAAATGGTAAAGAATTTGTGAGAAAATAAAGCATGAATGAATAGAAGGTTCGACGTGGCAAATTAACTGTTAAGTTCATTATGTCTATTTTAATGACATTCTTTTTGAGGAATAAATAGTTTTTTTTTACATTCAGTGTGGTGATTTAGAATTAGCCGCTCAGGCAAAATCCGTGGTTTTATCCATTTTTGTAATATAAATTCCATAGGCCAAAAGATTCATTGAAATAATATCGGCCTAACTTCAAAGATCTATTGTCTCCTGAAAAATAATTGTTTTTGTTGAATATGACATTTTAATTTCACATAATAGTTAATCACTTTGACAACAAATTGGATCTAAAAAAATGTATTTACCTGAAAAAAAAACCCTGTAATTCATTGGGTTTTTGGTTGAATCTAACATTTATTATTTTATTTTATAAGTGAAAACTATTTTTTTTTTCTTTGAATGTGATTAACTTTATTAAAACTGTAAAATAACCTATTCACAATCTGATTTAATTAATCTTACTTCTTCATGTTTTTACATCTTTAAGTTTTGTTTTGACTCTCAATACGCAAATTAACCATGTGTATTCTGAACATGAGGCAGGCTCTATGAAGAGACGCAATATTCGATTCCATCTTTATGTGACAAAAAAATGTGATGTGCCCATATATGACCATCATGATGAGGTCATATGACTACCATATTTGGGCATATCACTACCTTATTTGGGCACATCACACTTTTTTGTCAAACTAGTATGATAGTGTAAAAAGAGTTTATACATAGGCCTACCTCAATCCATCAACAATTCAAACTGAAATAAATTGAAGACTATTAAACGAAAAAATCTTGTCATGTCACAGTAATTACAACATGGAAAGAAGTTCTTTCAGTAATTAATCGATAAGTTGGTTGTCACCTTGAGTAGCGGGGGGTTAAACGAAAATCGAAATATATAAGCCCCGTATACCGCCAGTGTGTTCATTGTCTGAGGTGAAATTAAATTTTGTTTTGTTCTTTGTTTACGTATAATCTTGTTCCTAATAGCTTGTTTTTAGCTAACATTACACGACTGTGATCGTTGTTTGGAGTGAGACATTCTTAACGGCATCGATCTGTGTTAATATCGATAACCCCTCTTTCTTCAGTGGTCGCATCAGAATTTAAAGAATTTGTACTGACAACAAAAATTGTGACCGTTAGGTTGGTGATTGATTGGCTGATATTGCACACGTTACTAGTTGTTTTTTTTTTGTATGGGCATGTGGATTTTCCTATATTCCAGGTTTCTTAACTAGGACGATAAATAGATAAACATACATATTTTTTTTACATAAAACAAAATTAATTGGAAAAGTGTTCGTTTCAGAACTATAGGAAAGTCATTTATGCTGTCATTGATAAAAACAATATTTGTTTAAATCCGATCAAATGACGTCATGATCAATAAAAACAATAACATCGTTGTATTGTCACAATATTATTGCTTTTACTGATCATTACGTCATTTAATTGGGCATGTGGAAATGTAATTGTTATCAAAGGCAGCATATATGGTTCTCCATGATAATTCTAGGATGAAAATTCTGTAGATTTCCTTTGTTTTGTGTATGAAAAATGCATATTTATCTATTTATCGTCGATCGTTATCGTCCTAGTGTAACTTGGTCTTAAATGATACATCCGCGGACTGTTATAAGTAGAACCCCGATCCTCCTTTAGTACACCCTACTCAGGAACTCTTTTAAGGAGAAACTTTCGTGTGGAATAATCGAATGTGTATTATACTTTTTTTAACGCTACGGCCAATAACTTTCCAGGGGACACTTTTATCAAGAAACACTTTATCGTTGTGTTAGAAGATCTTTAGAAGATATGCCTATTCACTTTTTCCATCACCCATCACCTTTCTTCGAACCATGTAAATAAACATAAATGCAACGTATGCTTTATAATAATCAAATATTACTATTTGTGTTCCGGTATTTATATATAATTAATTCAAGGAAGCATTCTGTTATTATTTAAATCGTAGGTTACCGTAGTTAAGCTTGGTTCCCACTAGAGGCGCAACAAAAGTTATTTTAAAACCAATTGTGCACAAGCGATGATTCGAACTCATGCAATTGATCAACTCGCTTGCATTGTGTCTACGTCCTTGCGTTGCGTCTTTAGTGGGAACCAAGCTTTAACTAAACACTGTTTTATGTTGTCAGATATAGGCCTACGCTAATCAAATGTTTATTAATTATTTAATTATCTATAGTGTATATATAGGCTAGTGCAGAGTCAATAGTCCATCTCTTTTAATCTAGTCTTGTGATCAACGCTAACACTGCATCTCTTAGTTTAAAATAATCTTCTTTGCAGTTGTAAATGTGGGCTGAAATTCGAACCCAAAATTCTCCATCTACAACTGTAAATGCGCAAACAATATCATACTTTTTGTAAAATATAGATATTAGTTGTTCGGAATTTGCGTAATTCACAGCAGGCAATTTATCACCATCTTTTCTTGGTAACTTTATAAGCGCCATGAAAGGCGCCCTCACGGTAGGATGTATTGCTAGACGTGGAGTCCCCCATCCGTTTGAAAGCATGTCTGCAGCCCATTCGATCATATTTGTATTATAATGAGTTATGGCATCCTGCAAATGAATATTAAATAAAATTAAGTAAAATTGGTCTACATAATGATACATATTCGTTTGCACCATAAGGCGGTTTATGAAATATGATAATTAATATGAAAAAAAATATGAATAAAATCCGCGGCATACCATTCCAATTTCTTCGAGAAATTCAACCGCAGAAATTGCTGCACAAAATGACGTGTAATCCCTGGTAGCCTGGCTTTTAAACCGATCACACAAACGAGGTTCAAACTGACCATGTGACGTCACCAACGGCTGAATGATGTCAGAGTATTTTGGGTTAATATGTAAAAATGCACATCCTCGAGGAGCAAAACACCACTTATGTAGATTACCTGTAAAAATAAGAACAAATTATAGATGTATAATAATATGGTGTACCGTAATATATTGATATCTTAATTGTTATTGATTATCTTCAGTGACATAATATTGGAGCAACAGAAGCGATTTTCGCGCGCCCTTTATTTTCGCGATCGTTTTTTAGCCGCGAAAATAAAGGGCGCGCGAAAATGTTGGGCTTTACAGTATTGGTACGGTAATTAATATAACAAGTTCTCCTTAATTAGGAAGCATCGCGAGAACGTGTACGCATCGAAAGAACGTACGCAACGCAAGCGAATTGTCCACCAACTCCAATAACAAGCGATTCGAATAATCCACAATTGCGCTAACGTCCTTTCGTTGCGTCTTCACGGATCGGAACAAACGGAAGACGGCGCCGTTCAATTTTAAATATATGATTTTCCATTATTTAACAACACGACGCCGTATTCTGTTTCGTTTGAAATGGAACGTAGGCCTACGTGTGAATTTAGCTTGAGTGGAAATCAATCTTAAAAAGTGTCCAATGCTTTCAATTTAGAGCTTTGACAACTAGAATTGGTTGTGTGACGTGACTGGAAAAAGAGTCTTATTATAATTTGCACACTGGCTTAAATAATGTAAGCATTATTACCAGTGTAGAAATCCGCTCCAAGTTTTTCCACCTCGAGAGGCACATGCCCGGGTGCGTGCGCACCATCCACCATTACCATGACATTCTTTTGTCGGCACACTGGTATCATGTCTTCTAAAGGCATCAAGAGCGCCGACACACTAGTCATGTGATCCAATATTACCAACTTCACACCTTCATTGGCATCAAGCGTTTCCTTCAACGTGTTTACCAATTGTCTCTTACTTTCAATGGGAAAGGTGATTTTCATGGTAACGACATCAATTTCTACATAAATTAAAAATCATACAATGATACTTAGGCCTATACAATTTTGTTATGCGATATTTTTTTTTTCATGCAATTTAGCCATTTTGCCACGAGATGTACGTAAAGTTGGTCAGTATTGTTGGAAATAAATATATACATTATGATCATGTCTGCGCACGCCTACAAAGCATTTGACACGACTTGCTTTATAGTATTTTAGAAAAAAATCGTCAATGATCTTAATTACGCGTCGCTATATTGCGTTTATATTCAAAGCAACGCTATACCGTGTTTGTCGACATAGATGATTATCAAGATTGGGTTATAGAGACCTCTTTCCTCAGACGGCTTACCTGGGTTCATTTGATTCACAAAAACTACGGTTTTCTTAACAGCCTCGTAAGTATGATTTGTTATCAATATCTTGTCACCCGGAGACCAGCGAAGAGACTTGATCACCGTGTTCACCCCTGAAAAACATGCACAAAGAAACACTACATCATCGTTCGATTTATGCTATAATTTGTCAAAGTATGATTTAAAAGTTGGTCTTTTCTAAATACGTTCTATTTCCATCATAACATTATAAAACATTTTATCTGAAAAAAGAGTGAGTTACCAGTTGTTACGTTGTCTAGCAAAACAAGATTTTCTTTGTCAGATCCCACAAATTGAGCAACTTTATCAACTGCGCTTAGATAGATATCTTCTACCTGGTAACGGTACCAACAATCTGGGTCACTCTCTCGTTCCAACTGAAACCTAAAATTATTAGTTGGTAAATATTTTTAAAATGATTTCCATGGTAAAATTATGTAATCACGCGATAAGGAACGTATTCAGAGATATATTATGGGTAGCACGCAGATTGAGGTGAAGCGAATCTGTGATTCAAATATTGGTAATACGAAATATTTTGGCACGCATGACGTGTCATTATGTATACTTGAGCTGGAATAATAACGTCGTTTGGTGGCGGTAAAAGAAGTAACAACATAAGCCAAGAACAGAAAATGACTCATTCTCATAGGCGAATCCCATGGGATTGGCAAGACAGCAATGGCAAGGGCTATGAGCTAGTCTGGGTTCCAGACGGAGTTTTGTCTTAATATTAGTAAAAAGATAAATATTTTGGCACATATGGCGTTTCATACGTATACTACTTGATTTTGGATAACAATCGCGGTCGAAATAAAAACAAATAAATTTAAAAAAAATAATACAGACTTGGGGCAAGTCTAGCTATGAGCGTTCACTGGCTAAATCCAGGGGCCTCACGCCTCTGTGTTACGCCATTGCAAGACGGAAGGACATTTTGTGTTCGCGGGCTTTTCTGTTGGTCGGGTTTCACAGGAAGTGTAGCAGCAATGGAGTCTATTTATTTATCAAACACCCATAACCGAATTGACCTGACACTTACTTCCTCTGAGTTTCGATAACTTTTCTAGGCACTGTTCCAAACGATCCATGGTTACAGTACGTTACCCACTCCTTCAACATAAAATCGTTCAATTTGCACTTTCTTCCAAAAACAATCCGTTTACTTCTTCTATTATTCCATGCATACCACACCAATACAATGCCAGCTGCTGTAACTGAAGTATATGCTAGTATAACATAGTCAACCATCTGAAATATAACGTAAAATTAGTCATCGATAACTGTGCCTGAGTGAAAATCATGGATGTTAGGGATTGCATTTCAACTGCGGGCTGCTCAGCCCGTGGTAGAAATAACAATACTTCAGTGATCAATGGATTAACGTATTATAGTTGGCGTACATCGACAAATATATTTAATTGTATTCCGAGATTTCTATTTGCCGGGCTATTTGCAAGTTGCAACGCAGTGCTTTTATTTAGATCCCCACCCGGTGAACAAGAAGACAATTAGGCCTATCGTTACACTGTAATCGTTATTACCTTATAAGCCTAAGTGTGGATTAAGTTACGCCACCCTCTATCATAACACGTCGTTTTCTAATACATACAGTACCGTACACTTTACTATGTTTGCACCTTTGTGTTACCACCAGGCAACAATCATATCAAAGTATTATAAACGTATTATAAATGTACTAGGCCTACTTACCGTTTCGCTTTAACGTTAAATTCTAGCCGCGCGCTGCTTGCTCCTTACGCTTCACTGAATCACATTATAAGAATTAATATGATTATTTTGCACGTCACGCTTCATTAGTTGGTTTGGCAAAACTTAGGTTTTGTCCACACTCACGCTTCATTAGTTGTTTTTGCGAAAACTTATAGGTTCTGTCCACACCACGGAATCGACATGCACACTACAGTTTATTCATGGTTTATTCTTTTTTCCTAATTGTGCTTAATAAACGTTATGTTTAAAAATCGAAATCATTTTTTCATTTCTGTTCTCTTGACGTACGAAAATCTACCCCATAATTTGTGAGTTAAATAATACAAAAACAAATCATGTTTTCATCATCAGTTCGTGTTAAGTCCTTATTACAATACATTATTAAACAAATTACGTAATATAATATGATTTATAAATATAATCAAATAATCATAATCATCATTTTCTTCTTATCCTCTTAAATATTATTTCGGTTTATGCTTACTTCATGCCCAATTGATTAGTTTCTACTAAAAGCTTTCAACTATATGAATTACAAATTATAAAATATTTCATAACCGGCCATAAGGTTATAATTTAGGTAATTTAGCCTAATATTCAAAATCATGAAATCCATTAATTTATGATAAAATAATTATTTTTTTAATATTCTGAACAGCTCGAAATTAGAATCCCAAGTCGTGCTTTTTACTCGAGTTTTTGACTGTTTTTTTTTTATAATTAAAATTTCAAATGATTATAAAATATTTCATAATTGTGGACCATAAATAATATTTACTTAGGCCTAATTTAGGTAGATAAATTTAGAATAAAACATTTCAAAATACAATATAATATTCTATTTAATAGTGAACAACCAATATTTCATAACCATAAGGTTATAATTTAGGTAATTTAGCCTAATATTCAAAATCATGAAATCCATTAATTTATAATAAAATAATTATTTTTTAATATTCTAAACAGCTCAAAATTCGAATCCAAAATCTCGAGTTTTTTAAAAAATTTAAATTTCAAATTATTATTAAATATTTCATAACTGAGAACCATAAATACTATTTAATTATTTAGGTAGATAAATTTAGAATAAAACATTTCAAAATACAATAGGCCCTATATAAATTATTCTATTTAATAATAAGTGGGCACCTATTAACAACAACTATATGAATTACAAATTATAAAGTACTATAAAATATTTCATAACCGGCCATAAGGTTATAATTTAGGTAATTTAGCCTATATTCAAAATCATGAAATCCATCAATTTATAATAAAATAATTATTTTTTAAATATTCTTAGCAGCTTGAAATTCGAAGCCAAAATCGTTTTAATCGAGTTTTTGACTGTTTTTGTTTTTAAATTAAAATTTCAAAAGATTATAGAATAGTTCATAACTGTGGAAAAAATAATATTCACTTAATTTAGGTAGATAAATTTAGAATAAAACATTAATGCAATATATAAATTATTCTATGTAATAGTGGGCACTTATAGGCTATATTAACTTAATTGAGGTAGATAAATATCCATGAGCGCATCTCTTAATTTATAATAATCATCTTTTGTATTATAAACGTGAGCAGAGAGTCGAAGCCAGAAGCGGCCGTTCACACGGGTTGCTGCTATGTGCACTTTGTGTTTTTGGTATACACTCAGAGCTATTGCCTTACTTCCATCTGGAGTTAATGGAATGTTTTCAAAATCAGGTAGTTTTATCAGAATCATAAACGGTGCCTTTAAACTGTCGTGAATGGGAATTGTGGTGGTATTCCAGGCTTTGCAGAGCATGTCTGTCGCCCACTTCAACATTGGCTCGTTGTAGTTCTTTACAGCAGACTAAAAATAAAGCATTGGAAATGATAATGTTTCAAAAATTATTATTCGAATTTTGACAAGGAAAGAGCAATGATGTGGTTTGCACTACAATGACGGATTTAGAAGCCGAAGAAGTAAGGCCAGTTTACACAGACGAGCGGTAACGGTAAATAAACAATATAGAATCTATGTTATTCCTTATACACAGCGCGGAGCGGACGAGAGATTCCCGCTCAGGATACAATCATACAGATTCTACGTAGGACAAGCTACGTAGTTTTCCGCTTACGGTTACCGCTCGTCTGTGTAAATTGGCGCGTACATCCTTTGACGTCGATTGTGCAACCAACTATATACAACTTAGGCCTATACTCATACTCACTAGTCCTCCGATGTCCTGAAGAAATTCTACAGCCGCAGACGATGAGCAGAGGGCGGTGTAATCCTTGCTTCCTTGCATCAGGAATCTGTTACGTAATCGAGGACATTCTACCTTTGATGTTACTAATGGATTTACTTTATCTGAATGTTTAGGGTTAACATACAGGATGGAACATCCACGGGCTGAATAACACCATTTATGAAGATTTCCTGAAAGAATAAAACATATGGAAATAGCAAATATTAGGCAATGGAACACCATTTAAAACACAGGACATGTCGGAAATGTTTTAGACAGTGTCAACAGAAAGTTTACGCGCGCGTACAAATGCCGTCGCATTGCCATCAATGTTTGAAAGCGCACATTGCGTCACTGAAACCTGGTGTGTGGACTACACTGATTTTCAACATACCAAAGTAGAAATCCGCTCCGATTTCTTCTAAATTAAGCTCTACCTGTCCAGGAGCATGCGCACCATCTACCATTACCATTACCCCTCTTTGATGACATAGTGGTATCATGTCTTCAATCGGAAACAGAATGCCAGACGGGCCAGTGATGTGGTCTAGGATGGCGAGTTTGATTCCACGATGACAATTGAGCATCTCTAGAAGACTATCAACCAATTGCTGTTTACTCAGTATCGGTAAATTAATAGCCATGACAACTACCTCAACGCCTAAACAATCATTGACAATGGATAGGCTTGATACCAAAAAGCGTAATAAGTAGTATTAAGCTCTGTCTACACTATCAAACATTATGTGACAATAAATGTGATATGCCCATTTATATGGATAGGGGCATATTACTACTATATTTGGGCATATCACTACCATATTTGGGCATATCACTACCATAATATGGTGTAGATCAGACAGAGCTTTATGTGCCTAATAATTTAGTTCTAGTTTTGGGCTAGTATATACTGCTAGATAGATATGGTCAATGCATACAGAGTGGTACACTGGATAGTGAATGAATTCACTTGTGGTTATCCTTGGCAATTTGCCTAAAATGAGAATTAACAAAAAATTAATAAATTAATTTTAAAAAATAGTTTATTCTTACCTGGATTATTATTAGCTATAAACATGGCAGCATTTTTAACACACATAAATGTGTGTGTGGTTATCAGTATCTTATCACCTTCAGAGAAACTTAGCGATTTCAAAATGGTGTTAGCAGCTATGGAATAAGAAGAATAAAAGCATGTGTTTATTTTGCAACAAGACCGAAAGCTTGATTCCCACTAGCGACGCAACTTAACGCAACCCACGCAACGTAAAGCGTGGTTCCCACTAGCGACGCAACGCAAGGACGTAACGCAACACAAGTGAATTGACCAATCACAAGCGATGGCTTATTCGCTTGTGATTGCTAACTGTCTATAAAGGCCTGTGCACACCGAACGCGAAGCCGCGAAGCGTCATGCGTCACGCGTCATTTGACGGATCGCTTTGAAAGTTGAATTGTCATGCGTCTATTAGTTTTTCTTGTCGGTTCCCACTAAACGCGTCACGATGTGCTGATTCGGCGCGATTGCTAGGGTGTTCCAGGTTGGATCTGCATACAATGAATAGTGTAAGTGAAACCAGGGAAGAGTTAAATTAAAATGTAATTTAACTCTTCCCTGGTTAAACCAATCACAGTGTTTGGTTTTGGTGGGAAAATGTTATCCTTTTCCAAAGCCTGAAATGTGCATGATTGTGTGTATATTAACAAGCAGTCAAACATCGTATCACAAGGACAGAAGAAGATGTATCCAATATCAATACAGTTACAAGAATTAAAGCGTTTATTGTTGATTACACGTACATGTGATCTGCTGAGTATATTTATTAGTGGTGTTACAAATATCTTTTGCAGCGTCAGCCTACCAATCAACAGAGGTGCAATTATAATTACAGTCACATTGCAACAACATTTTATAACCATATAAAACATTTCATATAAACACGAACTGGGATCTCCATGGGTTGACCTACTATAGCATAGGTGTTTAGCACCTGTTTGGTCTTTCTGTGCCTCCTTTTATAATTGTTTTGTCTTCTTATGTTTATGGCAGAAATTGAATAAATAAATAAATAAAATAAACTATAGGCCTATATATTAATGTAAAGTTTTCACATTCATTTTCTAATTATTATTAAATATTATATTATTCATGACAAAACATACAGTTTTTTTCTCATTTGATTAAATGTAATAAATATCCCAAACTCATATTTACACTTTATATTATCTTATGACTTTTTTTCACATAAATACACTTATTTAAATAGTGAATCATTGTTTTTAAAGGTATCATTAAATATCAACCAGATTTTCTTTTTTACTACTCCTGAATATTTTCGCAAAATAATATCAAAATAATAAATTTAAAAGGTATCATCCCAAAAAAAAAAGAAGAAAATTGAAGAAATATTATTATTGTTAAAAGTGAATAACTAACCCTAAAGTGTTACTGTATACTGTATTACACACACAACGAAAATGTTTTAAATTATATTTTCAGGAAGACAATATATCTTGTCCAAAAAATGACACTAAACTTAAAGATGTATTGTCCCATAGAATCATGAAAAATGAAGATGATTAAAATCAAATTTGAATAGGACATTTTGTAGTTTTAACAAAGTTAATCACTTACATAGAAAAAAAAACCCCAACAAACTTTTGTTTTCACTTATAAAATGAAAAAAATTCCATTAGCTGGCAGCCAATTTGACTATTTTTTTAGTATTGGAGTATAACAAAACATATACATATATTTCCATGTGTTCTCTATTGCTAAAAAAAGACATTAAGTTCAGCTTTCCTTCTATAACCACTTAATAAATACTAGTTACAGTCCAACTCCTCCTTAATCTCTTCCATTTTCTATAAAAAAAATAAAACAAGTATTAAAAAATTGCTATAGTAAGGCATATTGCTCAAATCATTTTTTCTGGCCAATGTATGTCACCAACTGACATACACATTTGAAAAAAGTCTATACAAACCTGTGTCAGCCTCATAATTGCCAGTCCACGTTTTTGAAGAGCAATTGCTCTTAATTCCATGGCAATATAGGCCTACTGGCCGCTTAAACTACTAGCTTGGTCATTGGTGGAGTTTGTATAAACGCTGGTAATAGCCTGAAGGATCCAATTTATCAATGTTCATCTAATTGACCTAAAATAAAAGAAACAAAAACAACAGTATTTATGTATTAATATTACTACTAGGCCTATCCTAGCCTTACAACACTAAATCAACTAAATATTAGGCCTATAAATATTAATTAATAATAATAAGTAGCCTAGGCCTAGGCTAAACCTAGCCTAGCCTAGTAGGCTACTGTACTCATTTATTTGTAGGCTTAACCTAGGCTAGGCCTGGCCTAGCCTACTAGGGTATATGTAGCCAGGCTAGCTAGGTAGGCCTAGCTAGGCCCTAGTATGGCCTAAACCTAGGTAGGCTAGAAATAGAAGGCTTGCCAACTCACTTTACAAATTGATCTCTGACGCGTTTTAGGCCTAGTTTTTCTGGCATTCTTCTACACAGATGTTTGTCTGAAATTATTGTCTTCATGCATTAATCCTTATGTTTCTGTTTGTGTATGACTTACTTCCCTTATCGTAAAGACAAGAAGGGTAAGTATTTCCATAAAGACCTCGCTCGTCAGCCACCATTTTTTTGCCGTCGGTGTCGTCGATGAGAGATATTCCTGACTTCTGATTGGTTGACGAACGCAAACCGCGCTCGCGACGCCTCAAAAAGTTGACCAAGGTTCAACTTTTGAAAATTCGCGTGCGAAGCCTTCGCTGCTGTCGTTTTCAACGCGTTGAAGTTGAAATTCGACTATCGTACACTGTTCGCTTGTAGGCCATAAGCAGTAGCTCAAAAGATGCCTAGAACATGGATTTCGTTCCCACCTCTTGGATCTACATTTTGAAAGTTGATATTGTGAAATGAATATGTTACACATACTATATCAAAAGTTCTCCATGAAATACTTGTACACTTTTGAGCAATGGCCTCTCAAAGGTACCCCACTACTGCAAAAAAGGCACTTTTTGAGGTCTGGAGGTACTTTTATGGGCCAATATCTTTAAAAGTCTTTGTCCAAATGCAATTGTCTTTTCTCTGTGAGTAGTCCAGTATATTGTGAACACTTATCCAAAATTTAAAATTTAAAAAATAAGTATTTTGTATTTGAGGAAAACTGAAAAATTACAATTATTTAGTTGTAATTGCACTTTTCAAGATGTTTAAGACACAATATCTTCGTAACTAATTGACATACCATATTTATATTTTTTTCCCAACTATTTGAGAGGGTTGTTAAACAAGATTCAAAGTTTCAGCTTGTCAGCTTCAGGGAGGTTTTATTTATGAAGATGCAAAAACTGAGATTTGGCCAATTTTATAGATAATTTTAATATCTTTTAGTCGTTTTTTGAGCAGTTATATTTTAATAATCAACTCTCACTATGTATTTATATTCATGCAATGGGTATCCTAGTGAGTTAGTGACACACAAGTGAAGTTTCAACGCAAAAGAAATTATTATGCAATAATATGATAGTAACTTACATTGCATTTTTTTTGTTTTTAGTGCCAATTTTGTGTGAACTCGACTCAAACCGTAAAAGGCGCCTGAATAAATACTATGCCTTTTCTGTACAACTACCCGAGAGGGTTGATAAACAACCTTTTCAAACCAGCTTGATGATTTTTTTTATATAGGATGATTTTTTTTATATAGGAAGATGCACTGCACCAGCTGAGAATTTGCAAATTTTATAGATAATTTTGATGTTTTATTTGTTTTTGAGGAGTACGTAAGCCTACATGATTTCTTAGAAAATGACTTGCCATAATAATATTTATATTCATGCAATGGGTATGCTAATAGGTTAGTGACATCTGAGTAAATTTTCAACACAAACAATAAATGATTATGCAATAACTTATTTATTGTAACTTAAATATTGCATTTTTTAGGAGTTTTTAGTGCCAATTTAGGCCAGGAGCTTCCATAAAAACAACCCATTTTTTTCTGTGAAACACCAGATAAGTAGGCCTGCCAGCCCATTTTTACTGTTTTTATATTGATAACATGAATGTAAGTCTTGTGGAGAGAACTATTATTATTGATAATGATATGAGATGGACATATATACACACAATATACAACAAATACCTTGTAATGTATTTTCATTTATTTTTTTTTGTTTCTTTTGGATTTGTGTTTTTTTACAACCCTACATGTTGCCCAATATACAATGTATATAATCCTACTCTTCTCTAGATACGTTGTACCAGCATAACTAGTAGTCAAGTAGAAAAGTTGTCAATTTCAGGTGCGGCATGGCCAGTGTACAATGGAAATAGCAAATATACTTTAACTAATTAATAAGTAATAATTACTATGTGGAATATCCTTCATATACAGTATGTACATACTACGTGGTAGGTAGGTACAATTAAACATAGATTCAGCAACATTTGCAGTAAGTATTTTACATTCAGCCAGTTGATGGTTTTGAAGTTTATGAAAAATTCAAGATGATGACAATTGTTTTGAAGTTGGTATCATTTCTGTAACAAATAATCAAGAATAGATTATCTAATTTATATTGATTACTTAATATTTTAGTTAAACTGAATATTATTAAATTACAATGAATCTTTTTGGTTTTATATTTAAAAATTAGTTCAGATTTGTGGTAAACCATACACAGAAATGTTGAAACATTTTCAACTTTACTTATTCTACCACACACTTTCCATTACTATATAGTGTTTATTGACAATGCAACCTGGTATATAAAACATTTTTAAAGTAATGGATGTTTTTCAGCTATTTCTTGCATTCATTACTACTGTATTTTAACTTTCATTACTAATTTTACTACTATTGTATATAATTATAACAAAACATAAATCATTTGGCATTTCTCATCTCTACATTAAAAAAGGATCCAAAACTTACCAGAATCAGTGAACGTGTTCAGCATTTTGGTGCCTCCTTTCCACTAGACAACCTAGACATAAATAATTGAATATAAATTGAATTGAAATGATACAGTTGAAATGAAATAAATTATTTTAAATTAAAATTAAGCATTTATAAATAAAAATAATACCGGGCTGATGTATGAATACTAGGCCTAGCTAGGCCTAGTCTTCGGACCAGGCCATCAAAATGAATGCATAATACTAAATAGGATAGCCTAGGTACAGTATAGGGAAAGCCTGCTTACTCTAGGCCAGACCAAATTAATTATTTCAAACAATTGTAATTATTAATAATAATAAATAATAATATATTAATTTTAATGTGTATTTATTATGTTTGCTCAAAATGTACTAAAAAATAAAATTATGCTATCCTCACCTGTGTCTTTGTATTCCGTTTGTCGCCGTTTTAACTTAATAACAGCCCATTAAGTTATAGTTTAGTAGCAGGCCTAACTGTACTGTGCTGCTGCTGCTGGGCCTACCTAGCCTATGCCATCTTGAGAGTAGCCTAGTATACACCTCCAGACCTAGGCCAGTGTGCTACCTTAAGCCTTTAGGCTAGAGCCTAAAGACGTAGCTAGCTAGCCTAGCCTTTCTGTACGAATATTATTAATATAGCACACTGGTTTAAGTGGTAACATTCTAAAAATCCAATTTCTTATATGAGCAGGAGACTATTTCAATACAATAGGATGATCATAAGATGCATCATTTCTTCGTTTACAGTAGCATTTGTTCGGTGGGGAATCAAACAAATTTTCCTCCACGTCTAGCTCCATTCATCATTGAATATTTTTGTCCACGTGTGACGTTGCCGTGTGTGAGTTTTGGGGATTCCCCTCATCTGTAAACAGAGCATGATTGGTGAAATACGATCACGTGGTACAGTTTTTAAGACGTTGCGGATAATTTGAACGTGTAACGTTCGGCCCGACCAAATCACTCACGCGGTGTATATTAAAATAAAGTACCAAAATAAAACAGTAATTTCTCAAAATTGTCTAACACGATTATGGAGAACTTTTGATATGTTGTTATTTATAAAATTATTATTCTAAATATGTAAAGAAATTGTAGATCCATGACATCGGAACGAGATGAAACGTTAGAATTTACTGCTTATGGCCTATTGTATGTTCACACTGGAAGCGTCCGTCGCCTGCCGCGTGCGTCACTTTTTAACGCGAAATTCGCGGCTTCGCGTTTGGTGTGCACCGACCTTAACTTCGCTTGTCATTGGTTAAAACGCTTGCGTTGCGTTTACGTCTTTGCGTTACGTTCTAGTGGGAACCAAGCTTTACAAAATGCCCTTCCAATAATAGTGTTTGCCCTCCTGTTGCCTGGGTAAAATAAACCTGTGATGTTTGCAGCACTTTTGCGTCGTCGGTTTCCATTTGTCATTACGCAATACAACACGTTGCGTCGATACGTCGCTGCGTTCTAGTGGGAACCAAACTTAAGATCTTCAACCTCAAATAGGCTATCCTGAGCAAACTAAAAAGTATATAGAATTTAAAACATTCTCGAAAAACCACTGGGGCCGCCAATGCTGTTCTCAAAAAATGTTTAGTTGTCTTACCAGTAGTTGCATTTTCTACTAAAACCAAGTTTTCTTTATTTGACCCAAACATGTCGGCAACATTGTCCGTCGCATTAGAAATGGCTTCTTTAACTTTATAGCGAAACCAGGCTTCTGGGTCCGTTTCCTGCATATACCTAAATCTGAATAAAAACTCAATTTTAATTATCAACTACATTGATCAGCTGCAAGCAACAAAAATATAGAGGACGACCACGATCCATACTATTGGTAACTCTATCTAACGACCTGATGATCACCCTTCATAAAGCTTGGTTCCCACTAGAACGTAACGCAAGGACATAAACGCAACGCAAGCGTTTTAACCAATGACAAGCGAAGTTATAGACAGTTAGCAATCACAAGCGAATAAGCCATCGCTTGTGATTGGTCAATTCACTTGCGTTGCGTTACGTCCTTGTGTTGCGTCGCTAGTGGGAACCACGCTTAAGCAATCATCAACTGCACTACCTCCTAGGATCAATAGTATAAAAGATATAGAAACGATTCGGAGAATAGCAGAAAACAGACAGGACTGGAGGCAAGCAATCCGAGATATAAGCAACACAGTCGAGGCGGGAAAGTCATCAGACTATCTGGCGGACCGGCAATAAAGCAAAGCACATTGATCAAACTTGAAAGAGTACTGTTTATTGTCTTGCATTGCAGTGACCGTAGGCCTACCATAATACCGTTTATTCCGCCGTCAATTGTACCCTTACTTAAATTATACAAATGTCCTTACTTAGCCTGTGAAAATAGTACTTGCTTCGGGACAGCTGAAAACGCCCCATTATTACAAAACGTCACATCTGGATCAAGTGCATATTCCGAATCGCGAAATACTTTTCCAAACGTTGGTGTGATCTTCATCTTCTCCTTCGTCAAGTGAATACAAATTCTTCTTATGAAGCCAGCCTTCCACATAACACAATGAATGTAACTGGTTACGCTAAACAATTCACAGTGGCAATAGCGTTTGCTGCTGCAGTAGCAGTTCTGTTGTGTAAATAGCACAGATTATACCAGGGAGAACTCCTGATTATACCGTTGTCGCAATGTTGCTTCCCTTTTGATATTAAAGCTCGGTTCACACTTGGACGCAACGCGCAATGACGAAGCAAAAACGCAGGTAAGTTGACCAATCACATGCGACAGTTCGGATGATACATTAATCACGACGCGAATATGATCAAAGTACTTGCGATGCGATACCATACTGAGCTTGCCTTGCCAAGTGTGAGAAACGCGTAACAGTCCTTTGATCTTTTTAAATTGCTTTGATTATATTATATTATGATAACCCTAATCGTTTTATATAATTGAATTAAATGAGAGGGTGTTTTCAATGCAATGAACTAACTTTAATGTGAGAAACATTAAATAAAATAAGTCACCCTATAATTTACTTTATATTTTATTTACCATAAATAATTATTATTTATATTTAATATTAGATTTCAACTTTTCAATATTAGTTGCTATTTGCTTTTTAATATAATTAAAATCACTTCGCACAATGGCGTTTTATACTTCGCTCCTTGGCGTTCCATAGTTAGAACTTATTGTAATAAATATGTTGCCCCAGTACCAGATATAATCAATAAACGGAACCTAATCAATATTGGATATAATCAATAAATGGAAACCTAATAAATAAATGGAAACATAATCAATATTGGATATAATCAATATATTGTAAATAATCAATATTGGATATAATCAATAATGGGAAACTAATCAATATTGGATATAATCAATAAATGGAAACCTAATCAATATTGAATATAATCAATAAATGTAAACTAATCAATATTGGATATAATCAATAAATGGAAAGCTAACCAATATTACAGGGTCACTGGAATCATTGCACAAATTTGTTTTTTAAACTTTATCATTAATTTATAAAGTTTATTGTATATACTTTTGCTTGCTTTAAACCTTACCTTAAAAATAGCTGAATATTATCTATTGGTTTCATAGTTCTTAAAGTTTAATAATTTGAGATAATATTTATATTTTAGTATAGTACATGTTAAACTTGTAAAATATACATATCTATGTATGTCTAGTATGATCATTTTATATTACATTATTACAATAATAAAGTAATACTTTTTAAATAATACTACAGTATTGTGAAATTCATGTGTTTGTTTCCCTCCAAATAAAATCAATTGGTCCCTAATTAGAATAAAAATTATTAAGATTTTGAATCAAGTCATAAATAAGTTTAATACTAAAAAAAAAACAGATTACTATTCTAGTTAAATATAAAAGTTTTAAAAGTCAATATTGTCTCACTTTTAAATTGAGTTCATCCTTTAATAAGCCCTTTTTAACTTACCGTTTAAACTAAAACTTCATCTAAACTAAGTAGTTCCTTGTTTAACCCAAGTCCCTCGTTTTTAAACTAAGCACCTTGTTGCTATGTCAAAAACAAGCACACATACCATCAAAAGCACCCCAATAAGTTCATATCATATACAGGCACCTTACAAGCATTTTACAATTTATTTTTTTCTGGAAACCTGAAAGGTTCTGGAGATCTATGGACAAGCTAATGTAGGAGGGCCCCAATAAAATCCTGGAGATCCTTGAGATGTGTACAATGTTCAGATAAACAGGCACGGACTTAGGCGGATCCTAAACAAGCTTTAGCCCTCCCCCACTAAACATTAACAGGCATATCTTTTTTACCTCTTTTAGTGTCATTTCTGGCCAACTCTGGGTGACATTTATCATGTATTTCATGTACGACAGTAACATTTCCGACGCTTGTGGCTTAAATACTTAGTGTGTAACATTCCATCAATATTTGAATGCCCTGGCACCTCCCCACCCCCAAAACCCCCTATTTCAAGATCTGCCCCAGAAAAAATGTAATATAATTTATATATAAATCACACTGTCAAACTATAGAAACAGTGCTCACATTCGGAACATGATCTCACAATCGCGTCGAGCGACTGTGAGATCATGTTCCGAATGTGAGCACTGTTTCTATAATTCGACAGTGTGATTTATATATAATTTACGCAGTGCTACACAACACAATTGATTTACATATACAAATATACATAATATAATTTATATACGTATCTGTAAATAGATGGTTTTAATATGAGGAATGATAACTTGGAATGTGTAACTACAAGAAACATGCGGTAAATATATATTGTTTCAAGGAATATCTTTCGTGCCCATTGCTTGTTCGTTTGCAACCAACTTGCTCATCTCCACCTTGCGGTTGACGTGAGCTGTTTGCACGCCATCCCCTCTGAAAAAGAAGAAGACAATAAACACAATGACAGCTAACACTAATTGTAAATGTACTTATTTTTGGTCCTCAAGCTTAACTGGAAACTGAAGAAATTAGTTGTTTGATACTGAAAAGTACGGTTTTTAAAAAGTGTTTTTTATTTAATTAAATGTTTATAAGATCAGTTCTTTTTATCTGTATTGTGATATTGGCATGAGTTGATAATAATAGTCAAAAAAATATTTTTACGAGATGATGATTACTTACTTTTTCCCAACAAATATTAAGCCATACAAAACTCCTGTAGCGAACACTGGTAAAACTCCCAAAAATACAGTTAGTGAGGTGCAGAAGATAACAGGTACGATTGCAAGGCTGTCATAAAATAATTATAATAAAAGTATTATTAGAAAAATACAATCATATCATTTATTTTTTTAATTTATTTTTTATTTTATTTAATCAAAACCAACAGTGATAATTACAGCCACTAACAGGTTCTTGTTCTCTTGAAGAATGGTAAGTTAAAATATCATTAAAATATTAGAGCTTTGCCGAATACACTAAAAACAATGCAATATTCATTAAAATACAAAGCAAAAACAATGTAATATAAATAGTTTGTTAATCGTCACATGTGATACTGTATTATGCTGCTGTACCACATATTTTGCCTATAATAATGCCAAAATATAATATACCGTAAATCTACTTATAGTAACCCACACTTTAATAGTAACCCACCTTATAAGTCAATCTATAATAATAACCCACTACTCTAATAGTAACCCCTCTTCTAATAGTAACCCACCTTATAAGTCAATCTATAACTAGTAGAAAGCCACTACTCTAATAGTAACGCATGGGGGTTACTATTAGAGTCACAACAACTTATGATGCAGCCGTATTTTGAAAATAAGGAGATAATGCATGTTGATCTCGGGAGTGAGGGAGGATCGAGTGTTTTTGAGTTTATAAAATAAAGTTAGAGTTCAACCAAATTTGTTTATTCCTACTGTACTGTTTTATTATTTTGGTATGAGTTGCTGACCGGAAACGTTGGGGGTGAGTTACTATTTTCAGGTGCCTAATTTAAGATTAGTAATAGTAACTCACTACTCTAATAGTAACCCACTACTCTAATAGTAACCCACCCAAAAAACAATCAAAGAATAATAACCCAGGGTTAAAAAATTAGAAGATTTACGGTATAGTATATAAAAACAGTAAAAAAACTTAAACAGTACATATTTACATCATTTCTAATATTGTATTATTATATTATTATTATTTACATCTACTACTTACACAAAATATGAAATAGCCTTAAGCCAAGGAGGCCTGTTCTCACTCCATCTATTGATTGAAGCTGTAATTTCTATAAATGAACAGCAAATAGGGGCTTCTAACATTAACACAATCACGCCAAACAATCTGAAAAAGTAATGGGTAAAGAATTGGGTGTTGGGTCTAAACTCTTACCTTTAGTAATTCTTACCTTTAGTAAAGTTAAGAGGCAATGAGTTTTTAAACTCGTAGGGAGCCTCTTCTCTCATATGTGTGTATGTGTGTGTATTTGTCAAGCTTGTTTTTGAATGAATTTACACTCTTGCTATTGACAACAGATTCGGGCAGCGAGTTCCACTTGTTAATTACTCTAGTGTCAAAAAAATTATTCCGTTTAGTTGAGTTCCATCTAGGTTTCTTTAATTTAAAAGTTGAGCCTCGAGTGATATTTGGACCAACTTCAGATGCTAATTTAAAAAAGGAGTGGCGATCTATATTTTCGTAACCATTCAAAAATTTAAAAACTTCGATGAGGTCTCCGCGTTTCCTTCTCTGTAGGTTATTTATAGATTATCACCAGATGATAGTTTATGTTTTTAATGATTGAATACTTACATCATGAGGACACCAGCAATAATGCAATGTCCAGTAATAGATATACATGTGAGAATTCCAAGAGCTACCAAAACTAAAAGAAAACACAAATGTTGAAATATATTTATTATTATAATTTAAATAAATAAAATAACAGCAGAAAACTTGCCAAGTTTTCTTCTGTTATTTTATTTATTTATTTATGCTCTACCTTGGTACTGAGCACTCTATCCTAACGGTCTGATAATTTCAACCTGAATATTATCATGGAGTAAATGATATTATTATATAATTTATGCATAAATTAATAGTGTCCCTATTTATTTAAGGCTTAAGCATACCAACTACTACTAGTAGTAACTGTATGTTATAAATATTGTATGTGTATGTATTTTAATATTTTAAACCTATGTATGTATTTTGTATTAATATTATTATCCACCACCATTGCATTAGTGTAGTAGTAGCCCATTTTATTTAGTAAAAATACATATAAAATATATCATAATTGATTGCCATTCATTCATTGTTATCGTTTAATTATAAACTGACTGTTCGTAATAACACAACACTAAACAATTAAGCTAGGCCTAAATTGCCTACCCACATACCTAGGCCTGACAAAGCACCGACGCCTCTAACAAACATTCGAAAACAAAACCCCATCTCCTGCGGATTCGGAGGCGGACCATCTCCGTCCCTCTGCATGTTCTGTCCGTTTGGTTGGGCTTCGCCTACGGTACCGAAATTTTTCGGTGGATCTGCTGATGAACTCATCATTTTAGGGAAAGTTGATGATAATAATAAAACAGACGATATCTGGAATCGTTTTAATAAGGAGCCTTCGTTGCTCAAACTATTGTAGGCCTAGGCCTAATGCATTTGTTTATTTCTTCTTTTATGATGATGACAAACGTCAACATGTCCCGTGTGGTCGCGAGTCATCACTTCCGGTTTTATCGTCGTCGTCGTCAGCAGAACATGTCATACGCCACCAACGACAACAAAAGTTTTGATTTTTGTAAAGCTCTGTCTACACTATCAAATTTTATGTGACAAAAAAAAATGTGATGTGCCCATTTTACCTTCATTTACCTTGACCTTTAGACTATAAACCTGTTAAGGTTTGTGAGTCCCTCTTTGAACATCTTGGTTATATGACTCAAACTTTAGGTTGTGGGTTTTCCAGTGTGTTTCAAGATGGGTTTTAAAATTATTTATAGAGGATGCATTTATTATATGATATGGCAAACTATTCCAATCATTTACTACAGATATTGAAAAGAATTTCTGTCTGTGTTTCGATTTACTATGAACTTTTTTAATTTTAAAATTGTGGCCTCTAGTTACAGTAGATGGTGCTAATTCAAAAAAGACACCCGGATTAACATTATCATACTTTTGTATCATTCTAACAATCTGTAAGCAGCAAGACCTCTTTCTTCGAAATGCTAGTGATGGCAGTTTCATAAATTTCGTGGACATGATGATGTTATATCACTACCATATTTAAGCATATCACTACCATATTGGGTACACTTTTTTGTCAAATTAGTTTGTTAGTGTAGCCAGAGTTTAGAGGAATTAAATGTAAAATGACTGAAATCGTTTACATAACCTTCTCACAAACTTTATTTTTAATCAGCTTTCATCTCATAATACGTGGTTACGAAAAAAAAGTAATAATTTTCCAATTAATTTGGAACCAGATGAATTTATTTAAAGATGTATTGTCCCTCAAAAACATGAAAAATTAAGACTTTGAATATGTTATTTCTTAGTTTTAATAAAGTTAATCACTTCCATAGAAAAAAACTGGGAAAAAAAATTATGTTTTCACTTGTAAAATGACAAAATAAACGGTTAAAAATTCAACCAAAAATACATTGGCTGGCAGCCAATTTGACAATTTTTTGCTTTAAATTACATTTTTTTTAGGTAAATACATTTTTTTTTCGATCCAATTTTTAGTCAAAGTGGGTAACTTTTATTTTACATTAAAATGGAATATTCAAAAATTTTTTAAGAATTATTTTTTTCATGGGGAAAATACATCTTTAATAGTGATAAACATTTTTAGTGGAGTGCGCCATCTATTTGTAAGTGGTAAAAATGTCAAGGAAACATGACGCGTGAAGTTTGATTGCACATGAAAGTCCGTGCAAGTAGCATAAAATAAATGTTTCGTCTGTTTTTATTAACATAACCGTTAATAATAATAATTAGCAAATCATTGTTTAATAAATGACGTTAGTGATGATTATATTATTACTGTTTTTTTGCGTTTTCCCATGGGTATTGATAGATTTGACCCAATTCGTTATCCGAATGTGATGCACTTTGAGTCAGCTACGATTTGACGCCAGCTAATATTACCAATTTCCATGGTTCAAGGAAATCGTGGGGCCAACTGTCACCTTGACCTCTCCAAATTGACCTCTTAAAAAAGTCAGTGAATGTATAGATTAAAGAGTAGGTGTTGATATATTTGAAATTGCATTTAAAACAAAAGCAATGCATTTTCTATCCAACTTTATGCTAATGCTATGTATTTTATTAATATTGCTAGGATCAGTAGCCAGTGATTGGTCAAGTATTTGCCCCACTCCTTTTATCCAATAACACATATAATAACCTACAGTACATATATATAAATCGGGCCAATCAAAAGAGTTAAAATAAAACATTACTTTAACTTAGTGGCTTACATAAAGGTATTGAATAATGTCATTCATTTCATGACGTGAATGTGTCCCCTGTTGACATTTTAGCTAATATTCGCATGTAGTTACACCAGCTACAAATCAGTCGAGTCCTGGTGATTATTATTGACATATTACTTAATGTTCTCTGTCCTCTCACCGGGGACAGTTCATTTTACGAAGACCGTGTCTCATCACTCGTATGCTACTAATTAACTAAACCACAGAAGCTCTTTGCTAGCATGACCCTGCGGTAAGTCAGAACGCGTTTGGTGGAGTAAGTGAGCGCGCTGTATGATTTGGCTCGCAGTGTGTGAGGAGTTCATTGGAAGAAACGGGTTACGGATAAATGCACAGTACGACGTGGCTCAAAAAGTTCAGCATAGTAGTAATGTTCTAACATACCTTGAGCGAATCACTCCCTGAGTCCTTTACAAGTTCATCGATTAAACACAGGTTAATAAAACAATTGCTTGACGGATTGTGATTGGCTGAAGCTTCAATAGGGATTATTACGTACGCTACTTACTGAAGTACTATACGGTACTTCGTTCTTACCGCGGATAGTTATCTATTGAACACACGTGCAACCAGTATTTTAGTTCAACGATTAAGTCCTTACCAATAGCCTACATTTGGAATTTTAGCCGCAAATACATTGTAAAGTTTTAGATGTTTGAGGAATGTTGAATGGTTGATAGATCAAAACTACTGGTGAATGTCTAAAGACCCGGAGGAGTACTACAAACACTCAGGTATGTCGTGTAAATAGACTTGTGGGAGATCCCATATATGATTGACGCTTTTCGTTTCCTGTGGGTCGGTTGCTCAGGTGAATAGGTCCAGGCGGTCATAAATGATGTACAACATTTCATATTTCTGAGATGTACGGTAGAATACGATTCCTAAAGTGGAAGTTCGATAATTATGCACATTATCCATTCTCTTATTATTAAAAGTGCGTATTTGAGTTCCGTCAACCATGTTATACCTATCAATTAGATTTTTTTAGAATTTAGGTCCATGTGTCCAACTAACTGTTCACCCACCCAATATTTTAGTGCTAAGGGTATCATCTGTTCAAAAAACTTCAGTCATGCTTGATATGGTCCAAAATAAACCGAATGTTACCATCATACAGAGAGTTATAGAAATGAGTGATTACCTGCGCTCAATCATTTGATAAATTGGGTCTGAAATGTTTGTTTATTAACATACGGTATAACTATTAAGATTATTATGTAATTTGATGGTTTATTCAATTTTATTGAAAATAAACCTCTAGCTAGTTTTAGTTTGTAGGTCATTACGTTCTCTGGTTGACCTTTTCGCCACCTCCTGTATAATAGATGATAAATTGAATGAAATATGCTGTAACATAATGATTTGCGATATTTATGCGAGTTTATTTAGAATTTAACAATTTGCCCTTATTCGTTTATTTCTAAACAAAGGATTAGTCAATATATCAGAATCAGATGCCAGAAAAAGAAAAAAAAAAAAATACTGTGTTTTCATGGGTTGTTTAGTAACCAAAATGCAGATTTTTTTTAAAAACTGGTGACTTCATTTGTTGATCCTCTCATCTCACCTTGTCAATTACAACTTGTTTTTTTTTTAAGCAACAATCTAAACAACCAATCAAATGACATTAATTTAATTGCATTCTTTTTTATAGCAAAATTAATTTATCAAATGATTGTCATATTTTAATAACAAAGTTTATTTAATTAAGTTAAAAGGTTTTCTTAAACATAACGTAGAACGTAAAGAAATGTACGTTTTTAATAAATAAAGATTTATACAATTAAACTGACACAAATTAATATTAATAAGTTCCTGAGTATATGGTTTGTAGAAATGTGATATCGGTGTTAGGGTACGTTTTAGGGTGCTTTTGTGACATTGGAGTGGCAAGCCTAGCCCCCACGAGGAACCTGTCAAAATATCGCTTCACGACAGCTGTTTTTTGTTGACATTTTACGCTCTTATATTGCGAATTAAAATAGTCTCCTTCGTGAGTAATTGCCTTCATTCATGGCTTATAATAATGAACTAGTTGGTTGTGGGAATACGATCTCTATCCAGGTATTTTTGTGTACTGTACGTACTACAAATGTACGCTAGCTCACCTCGTATCGTATTTTACAATTATTGGCGCAACCAGGTAAATTCTCAGAACAATTATTGGTATTTTAGATAATTTTATTTATTACTTATTTCTGTTTATTTTTTTAACTGACTTGTATTCATTTCATTTCATACCGGTATTTATTACGCATTCTTTGTATCGCATTTATATTCACTGTTCTGGATATAGGGAATCTCATTGAAAGAAAAGTTAACAATACGTATATCTCTTCCATGTTCTTTACAATATCATTGTTTGTCGCCATTGTTCGGATGTGTTTACAGTGGTGTGCATCTTTTCAATGTTTGTATCTCTTTATTTGTACCAGAATTCATGTTTATAATCCTCAGCATGACTATAGGATTAAACTACTTATGTATATTATCTATTTAGTTATGTTTACCTACGTTTTAGCACTATTGAGATCTATTTAGTTTGGTTGGCTACATTATTTGGATCTTTAATATCACTGAAGCACACTCACAGTGATTGAAGGTTATATCTTATGTGACGTGTGACAGTTACCAGTGTACCCATTTATCCTCCTTACTACATGGTAGATTTGCTCCACATTTTTTAAATATCTGTTTTTCTTTTCCATAGCATCGTCTGATAATATCAGTAGAGCGTATAAACACTGATAGTAAAGAGCTATAAATTGAGCAGATCTGTATACGACGTAGGCGTACTCCGCGCTAGAGGCGACTGAATTAACGTACTGGGTCTCCGACTGGATCATTGCTCTAACCAGACAGGAATATGGCAAATTTAACTTGTGTTTGTGTAATTTTAAGCCTCGTCTTGGGTTCCTGTGAAGGTACCGGGGAAGGCCTCCAGGGTAGGCGTGTCCGCCCCGTCAGTATGCCAGGTATACAGTTTCCTCGCTCTTTCTTCAAAGCCACCCTCCAGGAAACGTCTCCGATAGGTTCAACCGTGATCGAGGTACCACTGACCACCAGTAATTCAGGTAAGACTTTGAACTTGCCGCCAAGACATTCTTAAAATAGTTTAAGTTTTGTATGGATTAAATATAATTTATTCTTGACTTGATCTGACTAAAGATAGATATATTAGAAGATGTAGGTCTCGGTCGGTGTTTAATTGTATAGGCTACCGTACTTTAAATTTATAATACTTTAGTATGCAAGACCAAATTGCACAACATACTTGACTTGAATTAAGTAGGCCCTATCCCACTGTTCTCATCAGAGACACTTTTGACTGTTTTGAGGTTTCAAAGAGTAAACATTTCTGAAACAGGAGTTTTTTTTTTATGGATGAGAAATGAGTTGACGTATCGGGTGGTTGTAAGAGGTATATTCAGAGCGTCATTTCTCGTTGTAAGCGACATTGTGTTGATGATGACAGCTTGGCGTGCCATATGATGATGATGTCGTTTCTGATCAGAGAAGATTGAAGTCTATCTTCTCTGTCTTACTTTTCCCCTCCCCTGATTGCGTTGCGTCAGCCGTGTGATCTGCGGATTCGTTCTTTCAACATTCCTGAGTTATAAGGCAATCCACATATTAAGTTCCCTTGAGCAATAAAAGGGCCATTCGTATAAACATTTCTGTAAAATATATAAACACCTTATTGGTTATTTTGAATAGTTTGGCGCAGGATTATATAGCAATGACAGTGTCAATTTACTACGGCTTTCATTGTGTGCAAGACGATGTCAATGTTCGTATACAATACCAAATCGCAGCACAAATATATCTGACCTGTTTTAATAACTACTTATAATACGTGCATATAGAACTGTCTGAATAGTTGCAAGTGACTCCGCGGCTTAGCACAATTGTTAACACTACATAATAGGGTATTATTCATTTAATCGTTTGAGATTTTATTTCTAAATAAATATAATTGTATAGGTATAGATTTCTGATAAAGTTAACTAGTGTAACTGAACTTTCTTTACACAGAAGGGTATATATTCGGGTTATTCAAATGGCATGTCGACATGTATATAGATAGGTGTTGCATCTCATCCTTTTATATAGTCTTTTTTACGTCCCTGGATCATCATCTCTTTAATTAAATTCGAATTCATTTTTTCTATCCATAACTTCCTACACCGCAATTGGAAAAAATACCTATTTCTACGACTGCCGTTTCAATTAATTATTTCTTATAAATACTTTGTGTTTTTCTTGTTATATTTATTTAAAATTAATGCTAATTCATAATAAGGGAACCCAGGATATTTGAATTGATTTTATGCACCCTCACTTACCTAGGCTTGCGGTCAAACTTCATGATTTCATATGGGAATCACTAAATGCCAATATGCTAGGCTGCATTAGTCATCAATTAAAACCCACCCTACAGTGACTACTGAAATTGTTATTATAAGCATATACTAATATTGTGATGCAATACTTTCGTGTATTTGTAATTGTTTCTGATGAATGGCTTTCACAAACTCTACAAACTTGGGTTGTATCCAATTTACAAACTAATATTCAACATATTGGACAATTAGGATAAATAAACATAATTGAAACGACTTTTAAAATAGTCAGACGCATTTAAGATCATGCATGTTACAATCAATGATTATATTTCGGTATATCATTAAAATGACACAAGCAGCCAATGGCTGACACCGTAGTCGTACATCATAAACATACCTAATAAATTGGTAAAATATTAAATATATAAAAAAACAAAAATAGATCATCATCATACATCAAAACTCACTTACAAACTTCGCTAATCATCCACTTAAGCTTGGTTACCACTATGACGTAACGCAAGGACGTAAACGCAACGCAAGCGTGTTACATTGTTAATCAATGACAGGCAACAGTTCAAATAATCCATCGCTTGTGATTAGTCAAATTGCTTACGTTACGCTTACGTCCTTGTGTTGCGTTCTACAGTAGTGGGAACCAATCTTTAGGACGTAGCGCAATAACGTACACGCGCCGTAAAGTAATGTGACCAATCATGACGTACATATCATACAAACTGTTGCCTATGATTGGTCAACACACCCACGTCATTGTTTGCGTCCAATGAGAACCAAGCTTAATATAATAAATAGACAGGAAAATTGCACGTCTATTTGCCACATCTGTCATTACACCTTTAATTGTGTTACTCCATTAACTTAAATTACCATTCCAATTCCTTTCATCAACAGTTATTTAATTTTAACTCGAAATCAATAGACCGTTGAAACACCGGTTCTGTTCATCCGAATTATCGGATTAGACATTTTTAGTTAATTGTTCTGCTAAAATAAATTAAATTGGTGTTCTATTATACCTTTGTTTGAGACTTTTAACATATTCTGTCAATCTGAGTCAAGGACGTATTGGGACATTTTGTATAGTAACAAATTTGCATTTATACAACTAATAATAATAAGAGAAATACAACGAAGACGTTTACTTTTTCCTCCTCGATTAAAAGTGCTCTTGTCGTGTTTGTTTCGGTCATGTTTCTTCTGCGTAAAGCTTTACGTGACAAAACATATGCCCATATAAACACGACGACGTCATATCACTACCATAATATTTGTGAATTTCACACCTTTTTTTTTCAAACTACTTTGATAGTGTAGACAGAGCTTAAGACTACATCGTGGGCTTCACCTCACATGTTGTGCCAAACTTTTCTCTTTTTTTTTACGCAAATTGTCAATACTATTAATCATGTAGTTAATACACGTATGTCTACACATTAACACAACATAGCAAAACAGATACAAGTGGCCTTAAAGCTCAGGTACAGGCATGAATTTTAAATATAATATTTGGTTAATTGTACATTAATGAAATATTTGTAACAGAAATCGAGACGAAAAAACATGAATTTCCCTTAATATGGTCAAATACAAAATTTGGCAAAATTCTTCCATAAAAACCAGGAAGACTTTTTTTCAGTAGTTAGGTAGTTAACTTAATGTAATAACATGTCTGGTGACTCCCTAGACGGTGAAAAAAGATGGTGGATATACGGTGGATAATTTTTGCTATAGCATGAAAATAAAAATCTGAAGTTGAATAAAAATATCAGAAATGTAATATTCAAGTTATATTACCTATATTTGGTCATCTGATAACATTTTTTACCACACCATTTATTTTTCATAGCTTTTTAAAATGCCTCTCTATTTACAAAATTTGTGTACAAAAGAATAGAGATTTTACTGTGTAATTTGAACTATCCCCCCACTGATAAGAAAGTGCTTATTTTCAACAAGCTAGTGTAACACAAATAAAATCCCAAAAATTATGAAACATAGGGGAAACTATAGATCGATAATTATTGAAATGTATGATCAATAGAAATTTTTTTCCCGCACCTGGCCTTTAAGCGTTGACACCTAAGATTTCAACTTTAATGTATAATGCATTTTTTTGAACTCTTGTTGAACAACATAAATGAGACGGAATTAATAATTACAGTAGCAATCTTGTAGCGAACTGAAGCATTGTTCGAAGCGGACTCATTCACTTTATGGAATTCATCACTCATAACTATTGACAAATCCCTTGGCTTAAAGCAAAGGGCCCTCGAGAATCGAGATTATAGCACTCAAAGGTACACGTAATATACTGTAGGGTTATGAGTTACACCGTAGAGATATTTATCTTTCAGGATTTTTTGAACGATTTTGTGTGCCATTTTGCTTAAATCAGCACAACTTATTGTTATGCTTTTTAAATGATCCACTAGAGACGCAACGTAAAGCGTGGTTCCCACTAGAACGTAATGCAAGGACGTAACGCAACGCAAGTGAATTGACCAATCACAAGCGATGGCTTATTCGCTTGTGATTGCTGTCTATAACTTCGCTTGTCATTGGTTCAAACGCTTGCGTTGCGTTTACGTCCTTGCGTTACGTTATAGTGGGAACCAAGCTTAAGTGATTTGACCAATTACAAGCGATGCATACGTGATGGGGTTATAAAAATACTATAATCGTGCGAGTAATTCTAATGCTCTTTGGAATATTGTTTGCAAATGTATTTATATCGTAAGAAAAACACGTAGGTACTACAGGACTCCTTTTTAAAGAAAACCTCACGTGACACCCACCCGTTTTCTCATTTTAAATGGAAGAAGTTTGGTGGTTAGGCCTAAAGTGAATTAAACTGAATGCCTAATTCAATTGCGGTATGACGAGAGTGCACTTTACCAAACTTCACCAGATGCACAATTCCTTGTTTTATAGGTTACTGTTGTAAAAAATTGAAAGAGGTATCAAATACTCAATTAAGTGGGACTTTAATCAAATTATCCGATAATACCGTTATTGTGAAATGTTTGTGGTATAAAATGTCTCCTTGCAACTGATGTGGAACATTGTGTATAGCAAAGGTTTAAACTTGTTGAAACATTTATGCATTTTTATTGTTCGCTTGGGATTGTCTGAGGTATTTGTGATAGTTTCATAATTAGATGTAAAATTGTAAATAAATCATGTTGAAGAACAGAATGGTCAGCTTATGATTTATGTAGATTTTGGTGATTTGGAAGTTATCATTGCGCGTGTGCAGACTCGTGCGTAGCGGTGTAAATAGACTAAAAATAGAAGTGACAAAACTTGTTTTGAAGTTACTAGATCAGCTGCTGTGCCATCTATAGGTACAGATAGTTAGGACTACTACTGTACAGGGTTAACATTGATCATGGAAGGTCTGTTTTGTTTGCCGGAAGTTTACCAAGTCCCATGTGTAGACCTTCTAAAAAAATTAGCTCGATTCAAATTCAATAATATTAGAAAGCGATTATTAAATGTGGCTTAGGAATGTTTTATTTCTGAAGTAGGCCTACTGGAATTAAAGAATAATTCTTACATTACATAACAGATATTTGCTGTCAACGCAACGTAATAATATCAACAGACCTTTTATGTATCCATAAATGTTATCTTCCGATTTTAAAGCAATGCATTTACAATTGGCCCACAGTTATCAAAACTACAAGTTGGATATTTCAAATATTCTGAATAATGTATGTTTGCTAAATCCATGATAAAACTTCGCTAAACCACACATGATGTCGTTAAGTGTTTTAGTTTTCTTCGTGAACAATTTGTTATCTTCGTGCTTGTCTTAATAATCTCGAAGAAGCAGCAGTTCCCTTGTTTACCCCCTATCTGATCGGTCTATTGCCCGCTATCTGGGTGATATTAATGTGGGGCATACATACTCACACATTACATGACAGCAGGCGCTTAAAGATGTTAAACTATTGTCGATTCAATAGAATCAAATTAGTTAATAGACGTGCTAGCCAGGCATAGCAAACGAACTGGATTGGCATTCATGGTTCTCTTGTAAAGCTTAGTTATAGAAATGAATACAATGTTCACTTCTCTGTCATCTCATCAATTAGGGTTAGATGTAAAAGTTCGAAAAGTTAATTTAATTCTTAAATTCTTAGTTCCCAACCCTCGAAAGGAAATTAGGGTTTTGGAGACCGTCACGAGCCACTAGCGTCCATTCAAGCAAGGTATTGAATTTACTCTATGCAATATGTGCTAAATTTAGTTTATAAAAAGTCCATAGAACCAGTGCTCTTGCAAACAATTACGCCTTAATGATGGGGGAAATTATTTAATAAAGGAAACGGAAATATATAAATATATTACAATTATAGAAATGGAAAGAATGTTCAGTTATAATGTCAACAAAATGGACGTCGATTGCTACTCCTTTTATACATAAGCCTAAGCTTACGTATGTTTAGTTTTGCCAAAATCTAATGGGAATATTTGAAGATCTGAAGCGATAGCACATACATATTTGTCTATCATTATATTTGATATTTGATAAGAATTCAAGAAGGATTTGTAAGTAAACCCTAGGGCCACCTGCACGTTTCTTGACTGGTGATGGATTCTTATCGTAAAGTGTTCACAACCGAAGGGGAAGTTCGTTAATATTTATACAAGAATAATCTGTACAGACAGCGATTATTCACTTTTTCTGCAAATACTATAATATAGGTTGAAGTATGATTACTCCTAAGTTCTGCAGAACCCATAGTAAGTGGTCCCCTATTAATATCAAATTGTCCCCATATTAATATCAAATGTTCCCCTATTAATATCAAATTGTCCCCTAAGACTTACATCTTAGGCCCACATAACAGACAGACTAACTTGCCAAAAACGTTAACTCACTTTTTTATGAGTGTTCATAGAATTGAAATAAAACAAAAATCTGTTTTCAGTATTTCATCACATTTATAGAGTTGATATATTATATATAGACATATAATTTTGTTCGGAAACGGCTCAATTCCATTTGAATTTTGACTAGTACATAATTTATTTATCATTTACCAAGAAAAACAGCAGGAACGTGTAAACCATGTAGGCATATCATCTATTCCTAATTCACTATGCTAAATAATTTGACTCACAATACAAAACATCATTAAATCAATTCTAATTAGATTAGTGGCAATTGCAATTGCTTAATAAGGACAAACTTTGTAATATGTTTGAAGGTAGCAGCTTTAAACAAATCTGATTTTCAATTTGTTTCAGATTATGTGCAATACAAGGTTCATTTTCGTTAACAAATCACCAACTAACAAAATAATAAACTAATATCTTACGTCATGGAGCTAAGTTGTTCTTTCTGTCAATCAACCTATTTAATCATAATTAAAAACTGTCCCAATAAAATATGACAAATTCCAGTTATTATGTACGTATCTACATGTCAATCATTAACACACCATTCACACGTACGTAATATTCATTTTAAATTGAATGGATTCTTGATCAGTCACGCGATAGGACATTATGTTTAAACTTTAAATTTCCTATTAGATACACGCGTACATGTAAATGAATAACCGGCATAAATAACACAGAAAGTACACGCGTGCGTATTTTTCATCGTTTTATACGCGCGCGTGTACTTAGTGCTTCGCGTACAAAACGATGAAAAATGACGCGCGCGTGCAATCTAAGTAAAATTAGATTTCTGTACAGATAACAATTTGCAGAGATCATTAAATAAATAAGGTATAGGCTAGGCCTTGCATCTGGAGATGAATCACGTCTGGGGCTGCTTACTTCCACCGCCTCTCTCCCAAGAACTTTCCTTTTGAAGGAAACGATAATTAGCGATCATATCAGCAAGGTCTCCAGTGAAATTAATAAAATAACTTTACAATTCGTATCAGTCAAATCGGATTACTACACTTAGGTGATCTCGGCAAATTGTTTTATGTTTAATTCATGCCAATTGTCTTGAACTTTATAATCTACTCTCAATACAGAATGTTATCTTCATTTTTTTATTCAATAAAAAAGCCTCCAGCAAATTTTACAATCAAAAATCAAATCTTTAAAATGATGAATAAAATGACAAGATAGATCGAAGTTTTGTCATTAAATTTAATGTTAAAGTTATATGTAAACGTTTCTTAATTCGTAAAAATCAAATCGGATTTATTATATCAATTACCGTATTTTCCTAATTTAAAAAATATTTTTATAGAAAATAAGTTTGCACAATTATATGGAATTATCAATAATTGATTGGTTCTTCTTCTACATGACATTCTCAAATCATAGCCTAAATACTTTTATAGGATAGGTTAACCAATCAGATTTGTTTAAAATGAGCAGTCCAATCAATCAATTGATCAATTTATTAATCGATCAATGGACCAAATCAATTGATCGGGCGATTTGTTAATTTTATCATGATGGGGATATATATTTTCATCGATTGTACAAATAAATAATCATATGATAAATATTTTGTCGGCTTTCAAGTATTGATTTAAAATTATGTGTCATCTTACAACGTTTCAAAACATTCTTCAATGAAATATTTAGCATTGATATGTAATTGTATCTTCCTTAATTTATTCCATAGACGTGTAAAACAGGAACTGCAATTTCAGTTGCTTAACATGTCGTCGGCATGTCCCTTCCATGTCCAACATCATCCTTGAAAGAAATTGTTTTCCCACTGCCACGGACGTCACAACAAAAAACCTAAAATTGAATTGTCCGTGGACATTGAACATCACGTAATATCATAATATTCGTTAAACTCTGTCTACACTATCAAACTTGATGTGATGTGCTTATATGGACATGATTACGTCATATCACTACCATATTTGCGCATATCACTACCTACCATATTTGGGCACATCACACTTTTTATTATCAAACTAGTTTGATAGTGTAGACAGAGCTTTACTTTAATTCTTCTCATGACGGGTATATAGAACGCAAACGCACGCACACGCAGCGCAAGTAATTGGACCAATCAATGGATCTTCCGAACTTCTGATTGGTCAAAATTACCTGGTTGCACATAAACTCTTTCTATTCGTCAAATTGGGAACAACGTTTTAAGGCCTGCTGTTTCACCATCTGTTCTCAGCGTGGTTATATAAATTAAGTTTAAAATATAACATTTAATTACTACAGGCCTACTGTGTTATATTATATTCGGATAATAAAGTGATTATTCGAAGATTTTCTTGCCTTGCTATATTTTGTATTTGTATTGTATCTGAACATTATTCACAAACAATTAAAGCTCTGTCCACACTATCAAATCATGGAGTTATCAAATTAGTTTGACAAAAAAACGTGTGATGTACTCAAATATGGTATAGTGATAAATCATCATGTCCATGGGCACATCACATTTTTTTTATCACATTTTTATAGTGTAGACAAGGCTTAAGTTGTTAAATCGTTTAAATAGATATAATATCTGATATTCAAATAGTTATCTATATTTGAGTAGCTTGAGGAGTCTTTTGTTTCTGTTCGATTCGAGCAATGACTTGAAGAGAATGGTTCGTCGAACGTCATAAATAGTATATTAAATAATAGATTATTGTATGACTTTTCAAGATTTCAACATAGTCTTCAGACATTCAGTAATACTCCCTTTTTTCATAACATAAATAGGTCTAGGTGAACAATACAAACAAGACGGAAACCTCTGCTGGTCAATGTAACATATTCTGCAAATCTATAGTCCCTCTCCACAAACATTGTTACAATGAATTGTATTTTTTTTTTCTTGAATCATTTTCAAAATGATGAATGACAGATTTGGATAACGTAAAGCTCTCTCGGGTTTCCAGGGGCTTTCCCCACTAGAATGATAAACACGAACATGGCAGTAGGCCGGGTGTACGAATCCCCTGACCCGCTGTCCCGCTGTGCTGATTACAAGGGTAGCCCCTGGACTAATTGCGCCACAATGTCGCCTTAGTAATGCGACTATACAGTGAACCGTTTGCCGACGTACCGGGGGAAGGTAATTGCCCATCCCACTGTGTCACTATTTCAAATAGCCTACTACAGTATTAGCAAATAATAAATTGCCGTCACTCATTTTTTCCCGCGCATACAAATGTTCACATAGCGACCAGACGTGTAGACTTTGAGAGTCCCGCGTTTAAATGATGATGTGTACGCACGCGCTATCTATCTGCTGCTTTTTCGTATCAATACCCAACTATACATAACAGATGCTTTTAATTTTAGTTTAGGAGAACAATTTCGCTATCGGGTCATCACTAAAGTACTTTCACAAAAGAAAGCAATGTTCAATATCTTGTCTTTAATATAGATAACCTGTTCCTTATTGTATATCAATGTGGCCTTGATATATTAGGGTTCCTGTTGTTGACCAACTGCAGAAGTGTCACGAAATGTGTATTTCCTTTATTCGGCTGCAACCTCCATCGTGTATCATTCTAAATACTTCATACATCTCATAGTTCTCTGTTTTAATTGTTATAATTTGAGCTCAGTTCACCGACTGTTTATGCACGTAATGTGCACTTAATATAGTTTCGTAGTAATATTTAAATCAATTATTCACTTTATTGTCAGAAAAAGCACAATCTAATAGCAGACCACATACTACTGTAGGGCATCTCATGTTTAACGCCAGGTGATTCATCTAATATCAGGGGTCCAATTCGAATTAACTTGCTACATGTTAAACCCTGTTGTGTTTAAATGATTCTCTAATTTCGATCGTCTCGATTTTTCAGTCTGGTATTTAGACGCGTAAGATCCCCAGATCGAATTGACTTCAAGGTTAAAACATTTGAATACCAACGCAACACAATTCGCCGCCACCACCACGTAACATTAACTTGCGCGTATAAACGAGGAAAACGTCGAATGACAAAAAAAGTTCTGAAATATTGTAGTGATATTTTCAAATTTGGTAGTAATATGACATCAGCATGTCTATATATGGGCACAACATATTTTGTCACATAATGTTTCAGAGTGTAGACAGAGGAAACACATATTTATCCACGTGTTCAATTAAGCGCCACTGATTGGCATAAGAAAGATGAATGCAATAAGTCAAAACGTTTGCTGTGTCCCGATAAAGCAGGAGCTGTGTTTGTGCACTTATTTGAAGGGATTAAACCCGACAAGATGTACTTTACTGGATTTGTAATTTTCTAGAGACTTGCTTAAATGATAACTAACTCTATACTTAGATTACTTCCATTTTTAATTTAAAGGTGGAAGTCTGAGCCTCAAATGTGTTCCATCGATACACACCTGGGACCTATTATAAAAGCCCCATCCTAAGTCATAACCATTTGATGTTTCCATCAATGTTCCATATCTTTAAGACACAAATATTATATAATTTTACATTTTCCCCTGAGAACTGCAAAAAAAAAAGTGATAAGTGAATCATAGTTTGTAAAGTGTAACCAATTTGAAACTTGTATTGACCTGTGAGTTTTGACTTAATTATCAACTTTTATAACGTTTGATAAAAATGGAGGTTACGCGTGAAAAACTGCTGACTAATGGTTAATGAACCGAAGCAGTTACAGAAGTATTAATGGTAGTACTGTTTATGTAACATGCTGATACATATTAAATATTAATAATAATATTAATATTAAATTTATTTTTACAAACCAAAGACGGTAAGTCTCATGTTTTATCAACAGAATGAGTTTGACATTTCCCCCTGAATTCACTATTTTTATTGTGAGTAGTGTTTTACAAAGGTTTGGTACTTTCTTTCTGTCTGTTTTAATTTATCGTGTTCATTTAGGTTTCTGCTTTTTTTCTATAGCCACTGATACCACATCATTGTCATTGTTCCGTAATTTGACTTTTGATTTAATGGTGTAGTAGTTACTGTACTTACATTATGCAGCCACTTTGATCATATACTTTTAATACTTTCTTTTAACTTTATAGAATATCGAGACAATGTGGAATTCAGTTTAAAACTAAGGACATCGAAAGAAGAAGCTCCACCGTTTTCGATCGACCGAAACACTGGTATCATTACGACGACAGGTTCACTCAAAAGCCTCCCGGCTTCCAAATATAATCTACTTGTTCATGCTAAAATACGACATCCTATTGACAATCAGATTTCTACACGAGTCCAGGTTAGAATAATTAGCGCACCGAAATTCCCACCAAAAGGTTTTAAAGGTTACATTGAAGAAAACGTTGTTGGTAATGTTAATGAAACTGTTTTCGCAAAGTGTTCAACAACTAAACTTCAACGAAGTGTTCGTTACACATTGACAAGAGTACAACCAAATCGCGAAGGTCTTTTTAAAGTTTCTAAACTGACTGGTGTGGTGAGCGTACTCTATCCACTCGATTACGAAGACGTACACAGGTATGAACTCACAGTTCGCGCCAAAATTGGAAGACTTTTCTCGGAAACAACTTACGTTGTTCATGTAACGGATAAAAATGATAACGTACCCAAATTCTCGTTTAGTATTCTACACATCAACATCACCGAAAATGATGAATTATCAGATCACCCTCTTAGCCAATTACATGCTAATATTGCAAATGATATTCTGGGTTCACAATCAATAGAATATATCCTTCACAAGGGCGGGAAGGATGTTGTTGATATTGATCTGAAAACAGGACAACTTTTTAACAGGCAGACGATTGATTTTGAACACTACACAAGATTTAACCTGATTGTGCGCGCATATCATGATGATGTATTCTCCCAAGTCAGAGTGGTTATCAACATTTTGGATACAAACGATAACAGACCAACATTGCCAGACTTTGTTGCATTTGTTAACTACTTCCAAGGAAAGACCGGATGGACGGGTTTCTGGATCCCTGCTAGAGATGGAGACGCAGACGACAGGTTGAAATTCAAGGTAATTGAGGGAGGCCAAACGGCAGACGGTAAAGACCTAATAACTGTGGACAGCAATGGGCTAGCTAGGCTGGGAAAAAGTGAGATAGCTTTATCAATCAACGAAACCATCACGACGAGAATGTATATCAGTGTCAGTGGTAAGGAAATAATAAGTGGTTATTGATTTTTACCAAGGCTAGTTTTACAAACAACTTTCCTGTAAATAACAATAGCATTGATGATCAATGTCCAGTTATTGAAATTGATGTCTCTGTTGCATCAATACTTAATTATAACATCAATTATAAATTGCCGAGAAATGTTTTATTAACATCGTGGACATATCGATATTATAATCTCCCTCATGGTTAATAACATTACTAGAATATATCGTAATCTCTCTGTACTTGACTATCTCCATAATTAAAAGTTTTCATTTCTGAATACTGTATTTCACGTACAAGCATTCACGTCTGTGTAATTTCACTCAATTAACTATCTAATTATTATGCAAATTTATACGATGAATATTTATTTTTTAGATGGGACACACACTGTCAAGTCACACTGCCTAATAGAATTGACAATGGTGACTGAAGAGATGTCGTCTTACAGTTTTAAATTGAGGGTGTTTGACGTGACACAGGAGGAGCTTCTTACGATTCCTGGAATAAATCGATTCAGAAAAGCCATCGCTGAAATATTCTTGGTCAACTCCAACAACGTCTTTCTCTTTGATATCGAACCAGTTCATCAATCACGTGATACATACATCACAATAGCTGTACGAGATAGCAACGGGAAGTACTTCTCTGTGGAGTCATCCAAGACGGCTCTTTACCTGTCGTCAGCACAATTGGAATCTAGGCTAGGATTCAGATTCGAACAAGTGCACGAAGACCCCTGTCTGACACGACAGATGTGCTTTAACCATCAGGTATGCCAGCTACGACGTAACGTATACGATACGTCTATGGTGTTCTCTGAAAGACGTGATGTTGTGTATGCGGGTTTATTAATGTCAGATGACACAGAGTGTGTATGTCCGGCAGGATATGGCGGTGAAGACTGTTCAGAACAACTGGACTTGTGTCTAATCTCAAACCCATGTGAAAATGATAGTAAATGCTCGATGGAAGACGGCAGGGTTCTCTGTAATTGTACTGGCTTATTCAAAGGTACGTGAGAATGAATTTTGCTGGTGAAATTTAGTAGTAATAATAATACTATGTAATTATATTATACTATAATAATATAGTAATATTATGCCACCTGAATTAACCTAAAAAAATAATGTTACTGTATAAATCAAATCACGGTATTACAAAATAGGACGGCCAATGATACATTTCTTGTGTGTAAACCTACGGGATATCTGTAGATAAACTTCCCATTCTGCATCCATTGTCGATAAATCTAAATACTTAACTACTAATTAGCTTACATTTGTTGTTAAATCCTATAAATGCCAATTGTAATCGGTAGATAACTATCTAATGCTTATTTTCGGAGTAAATTAAATTCGCATTCAATAATTTTAAATCCAACGATTTATATTTATTTTCGTTTTATTTTTATCGGAATTAATGGTTTAAAGATATTAGGATTATTATTCTGGTAAATGTATACAAAATCCTTGTAGAAATATACTGATATTAAGTGTGCGTGTGTGATACGGATATCGAATCATATAACATAACACATTACTAATAATAATAACCTAAGTAGAAACATCAAAGGAATTCCCAGGACCAAATTCAATAAGTATTGTTTTATGATGATAATAATGTTAAATCATGTTGGCATTAAGCCTACGCTGTATAAGTTACATTACATTAATTATTGAATGGTGCGTTAAATATCCGCTCCGTTAAGCCTTAATAATCGCCCATAATTTAAACCATAACAAATATGCTATTAATAATGGTACTTTATTCAATACATTAATCATAGGTGATACGTGTGCAGAGAGTATTAACCTGTGTCAAGCCGACTTTTGTAAGAATGGGGGAGAGTGTGTAACCCGTCTAGATGGCACGTTCCAGTGTCTGTGTAAGAACGGCTATGATGGGGTTCACTGTGAGCTGACGTCACGCCATTTTACAGGAGATTCATACCTAGCCTTTCCAAGTCTACAATCAAGAAAATCTCTTAATATCACTTTTAGGTAAAATTAGTGACACGTAATGAGTTGCCACTGGAGACGCAACACAACGACGAATTCAACGTTGGGGATTTGACCAATCACAATCGATTGCTTATTCGAACTGTCGCTTGTCATTGGTCAATTCGCTTGCGTTGTGTCCTCTAGTGGGAATCATGCTTTAGACGCATGCGTTCAAATTATGATAGTAATGGTACGTCTTTTGTGCGCGGACGTAAATTGCGAATGAATAAAGAGCAAAGCATGCGCGAATGAATATAAAGGTTTAATCCATCAACGAAGCTTAAATTATGAAATAAAGATTCTTTTTGATATCTTATCAACATTTTTTTGTACGAACATCAGAAAAATGTAGGATACTGTATAAGCGTACTTTCGGTTACATGACAAATAAGTAGCTAGTATTACAACATCACGTAGATGACTTGTATGTTGTCTTACTGAACAGCAGAGTCACGCATCAAACTATTGGCTAATAGTTTGTTGTACTGGCATTTACAGAACCACAATTGGACTAAAGCACTCCTTATCACTATCTATAGGAAATCTCCACAGATTAGAGATGCTTTAGTCTAGACGGCGGCATTACGACGTGCAGTATATATCTAAATCCAATTTGACAATGCGATTTGTTTTATACTTTAAAGCTCTTACAGACAACCCGCAAAACATCATCAGTTACGTCACGTCGCGCATCTAAATACCGATAATAATAGAACGACTCTTGTATGCGTAATTTACGTTTCCACCTTTCACCAAAATATTTGGCTTACCAATATTAATTGAAGTAAAAGGGTTAATAACACTGCCGAAAGAAACCCAATAAAAAAAATGCTACGCCATTATTAGCTCCAGAAGTCGGTTTTTCAACTAACTTTATATAATTTATAGGCCATGGCATATTGATGTGTCTAAAATATGATCCGTATTATTTAATTAATTGATTTGATATAATGGACTTTAACATTTACGTCGGATGTTTTGCAAGAAAGGAACGTGATAGATTGGCAGAAAATATAATGTAATTATATTAACGACATACAGGGAATGTCATTCAATGGGTAACTGTCATTTCACTTTACATCGAGGATGGAGAGAAAGGGTACCGTGTGCACTCTATATAGATGAATTATACATGGACCGACACCGTGCATGCATTGAGCTCCGCTAAAGTATAGCATTTGATCGTGTACGCGCTCGTAATATTAAACCGTGTGCACCAGATGAATTCTACATGGCATGCACACCACCATTCTATGAAAACAGTTTTGATTGTGTACGCGCGCGTTCAAAAGACGTATCACTCTCATCATCATTTAAATGCGCGTTCTTTCTTCATGGCACTTAAACGTCTCTGCGCCCTAATTTTTATTTAAAGCGGTTCATAACATTTCAAGCCTAGATAATCAGTTTTATAATGATTCGATGTTTGTGATTTTTTTTATGATGAAAGCTAAATTTAGCGTACAAAATGTTGATGTCATTCTTTTGTTTTTAGAAAGGAAATATATAAATATTTATTGTCTGTCTGTGAACCGCATTATATTTTCCTTTGTCTGTCGACCATTTCTGGAATTATATCAACGATCACATTATTTTTTACATTTGCTTTAAATCTTGGAGAGGTTAAAATGTTTAAAGAATAACATATTTCAGTCTTCTTTGCTCATCCACGTATCCGTATTAGGATAACTTTATCTCGTGGTGGTCGAGCGGTTAAGACAGTGGAACCGTAATTACGTAACATCGGCAATAAAGGGTTCGAGTCACACTCGCTCCATGGTTCTGGTGGTAGAACGAATCTTGTCTCTTACTATAAACCGTAGGTCCAGTGTACACATCTAGCTCATGTGCACTTTAAAGAACCTAGTACATCTTTTAGGGGTTAGGGGGTTACCACGACGGTGTATTGACTAGTACATCACAGCCACTGATCATAACTTGGCCAACTGGGAGACCAGTTTTTACTGAAGAGGTCGTCCAATAGGCCTATAAATAAAATAATTCAATTCAATTGAAAATATAGACTCTAAGTTTATTAAAAACGATACAAATATTCATCCAATTATATTTTCAGTTTGCAGACATCTCACAAAGATGGCATGCTGCTTTACATAGGTCGTTACAATCACCGCCGAGATTTTCTAGCCCTGGAGATCGTCGACTCAAACTTAATTCTGTCCTTTTCCTTCGGACAGATGACCATGCGGGTGCTAGCTGGAACAGCATGGGGTTTGGATGACCAGGTCTGGCATACCATTACGATGCTATACCATAAGAAAGTGAGTCAGTGCTTAAAGATGATAAGTTAATGTTGGTGGTACTGCAGAGTTTTGTCTGTTGTAGTCGGCGCTGATAAACAGTTGGATGTTATGGGGCAATGGATAAGACCATATAGGCCCTATTTAATTTAAAACTCACAGCTGTTTGTGTATTTAATGTTCTTATTGGTGGTGTTAGTGTTGTGATTTTAAATGATAGACCTACTTCCATATACATTTTAAAATTTCCGTTCATATTAAGTCACACATATTTCTAATTTTGAAGGAAAGCGCCAATTGCGTTCGTAAATTGGCAAGGTCGCCTTTCTATCACTTAAACTTGTCCTTAAAGTTATAGAATTGTCACAAAAACAGTAAAAGTTACATCATCACGTGTTCACAAATTCAAATATCTCACGTAACTTTCTAATGATTGCCACAAAATGTAATTTCTTCGATTGTCAACTGTCTATTTTGTCAAGATGCCACTTGAGAATTTTCCAAAAAACAATGTTTTTTCACATACTATAGCGTGGCTAGGCTAGGCTAGCCTTTAAAGTACTAGTGAACCGCCAGCCAGCCATCCTGGAAGAACACTCATCAGCGGAAATTTAATTTAAACGTACGTTTTCTAGGCCAGCTTTTCAGTTGTTGACTTTGGGGTCGTTTTTTTTTGGACAGATTATAGATGTTGTAATTGATAATTGCAGAAGTATTGAGAATGAGCATAAAATTAGCAACGTTCCCTGTAGTGCCACGGCAACCCAATCAACTAAGGTCAATTGGTAAGTATTAATAAAGAAAATCATAAATTGAATTATATTTAAATAAATACTTCAGATTCCTCACCTATCAGTGAAAACTAAAATTTATAGCATTATTTTTATCATTTTGGAAAATACACACAACTAAAGCTTCGTTCCCACTGGGATGTAATGCAAATGACGTAGCACAACTCAAGTGAGTTGACCAATCACAAGCGACAGTTCGGATGATCCATCGCGTCGTGATTGGTCAAAATAGTTTTGGCGCTTAAAGCGTGGTTCTCACTAGGACGTAACGCAAGGACGTAAACGCAACGCAAGCGAGTTGACCAATGACAAGCCACTGTTCGAATAACCCAATTGTGATTGGTTAAATCACTTACGTTGTCCTTGCGTTGCGTCACTAGTGGAAACCAAGCTTAAATGTCCTTACGTTGCGTCCTAATGGCAAGCGACCTTTAAACAGCACATTAAGAGTATCATGAGCCTCGACTGTGACTGTGACTATTCAGCAGATTTAAAATAAATATACATTTAACCAGAATGACCATTGTACAGATAGCTTAATCCAGGCAGTATCTTGGGTTAACGGTAGTTCATACTTAGATTCTCGGTTCGAATCTACGGTACTGCAGTAGTCATTATGACTAAACCCTTTCTGATAGTCAGGGGGCCAAAGGTTGAGTCAATACGTACTTTACACGTATACAAGTATAATATATGTCTCTAGACAGAATGGTTATGAACCAAAGTAAACCACTAAGGAAGTTAACTCACCTTCTACTTACCTCTTACCGTGCGTTCACACATATTCGATTCCCAATTGTGCGCAGACGATGATGATAAGAACTTTCTGGGTGATTAAACCTAATGTTAGTGACGATAAATTAAACGGCGTCGATGATTAATATTTAATTTATGGTTTTGATGACTGGTATAAATTACAGTTCACTTGCTAAAGACTTGCCTGTGGTTCAGGGCCTTTCGGGTGAATCGAGAATTGAAGCTGGGTGACTACATTAAAGCAGCTCTAGGCCTATCTACACTATAAAACTATACTTTGACAAAAAAAGTGTGATGTTCTCGCATATAGTATGCCCAAATATAGTAGTGATATGACACCATCATGTCTATATATGGGCACATCAAATTTTTGGCAGATAAAGTTTGATAGTGTAGACGGAGCTAGGGAAGAGACTAGTTTAACTTAAGTTTTTTCCCCACTATACCGATGAAAATCTATTTTAATGATTTCCCAAATTGTTACGCAGGTTTTTAGATGTGACGTCACCTCTACTAATTGGCGGTTTACCAGATAATCATAAAGATGAGCGCGTACTTAGTAACGGTTTCCAGGGGTGCTTACAAAACGTGTATGTTGATGGTATCTTGATGGACTTTGCTAGCAACATCATGGACAAGAATACGATGGCTGGATGCAATGCGATTGGTCAACTATGATAACAATTTTAAATGATTGCGTTAAAATTATAAATATTATTATTACGTAAGAAAAGGTTGTTGATGGATGTTTGTGTTTGTAATATATAATGATGTTGAAGCTATGATGTAGGTAGTTTCCCCTGTAGATTTGAAATTGGAGGGTAGATAAAATAGACTTGATACAGGGTCACATCTGTATCACATGGGATATCGGTATCATAATTCTAAACACAAACTGATGAGTAATACTATGTGAAACTGTATTGGAGAATTTTCCAATTATACTGGACAGAATGCCATAATATGTGCAGATACAGTAAAGAGAATCGGGTGATTTAGTATAGGCCCTACCAGTAAATTACGTTAACTATAAAAATTGAAATGATGTCACGTCCCGCACGGATACTGGACGTGGTAACTGCAACATACCGTACTATATAATAAATTGTGTGTGAGGAGTGAGTGATACCACGACACGTATCCTGATATCGCATAGTTATATGCGTGGCGTCGACGTTAAATTGATGAGTGAATCGCTTTATGTCTACCTACAGCCTCCACATTAAGTTCATGATGTATTAAGTTGTTTATAATGTTGATCGAAAATGTTTTTGTCTTAAGCTTGCATAAAATACAGTACATTAAAGCTTTGTTCTAATTAAGAGGCAATTTAAGGACGTAACGCAAGGTGATTTGACCAATTTCAAGCAATGGATTATTCGAACGTGTGATTGGTTAACTCACTTGTGTTGCATCTACGTCCTTGCGTTACGTCCTAGTGTGAACCAAGCTTTAGACGCAACGTAAATAATTCGACCAATCATAATGAGTCCTTCGCTTCTTGCGTTGTGTCATAGTGAGAACCAAGCTTTTAGTTTGATTGTTGGACAATCCAATTCAGACTATCAATAATAAATGTGCAAATAAACAAATAGTGAATAATTTGTAAAAATATTGTTAAAGTTTGCACCATTTTATATTACTAATTTTTATGGATTTGTTAGTTTTAATATACGTGTTTTTAAACTATGTTGTTTTTACGTACGTCTACTGTACCGTAGCGTATGTCAATTATAGGTTTATTAATATTATGCAGGGCATATGTAATTATTTGTTTTTGATATCAACTAATTTAGAATATGTTTTAGAATATATAGTAGGCGATGTTATTAGTCTTTGTAACGTATTACTGTTAGTGAATGGCACACATTTGACGCGCACGTCATAATCTGCGCACGCGTAACATGGTGTAAAGATCTGTTTGCACTATCTAACTTTATGTGACAAAAATGTGATGTGCCCATATATGGACATGATGATGTCATATCACTACCATATTTGGGCATATTGCTACCATATTTGGGCACATCAAATACACGTATCACTTTTTAGACAGAGCTTAATACAAGTGGTGAGTTAGAAATAGGTTGAAGTTTAAATGTTGACTGCTAAAATATGCACTAAGTGGGACTCGGAAAAATGTGCAAAGGCGTACGTCGACGATGAGCCCACGAGCGACATCATCTCTTCCAGATTGTCGCGTTGGTATTCTATTATTCATTTTGAATAACAACAAAATCACGTTTAATAAATTCATATCATTTCAAATTTTGAACAAAATATGAAAACATAGGTAATACAGAAGGTTAACATTTTAAACAGGGTCAATGTCATATATGTATTTTGTCAAAATGTATCTGTATTCAAAATTATTAGCCGTCATTTTTAATGTTAACATATTGGGTTGTTGATATACTATACTTACTTAGATAGCTCCACGTTTACTGTTCACATCCTAGTTGGTGGTTTTATGTTGAAATTTACAATTGAATATTGTTGAGAAGATTATATATAATACGTATAGGCCTACAGGCCAAATTGGGTCCCAAATTGATTTAATTAGTTTATTAATGATTCTGATCTAATCTGTACAAGGCCTCTCTTAATTGAATGATGAATGTCGATATCTTTAAAATCGTTGATCAAATGTTACCGATATTGCAAAGGCTATGGTCTTGACATTTCAAAAACTTATGATTGAAGTTTAATGATAAGTTTAAAACCCAAAATGTGAACGCGAAATACAATTTGTGTCTTGTAATTTATGTATATTCTTAGTTCAACGTCAGAACAATAAAATAGGTCTACTCTACGATAACTAATACTGTATTATAAATAGTAGGCTTTAATAAACAAATGATTCGTTGTGTATATTTCATTTTATAAAAAAAAACGTGACAATGTGACCGATTACAGTATAATTCAATAAATTTGCTGCAATTTAACAATTGTTTCTGAATGTTTTGTGTTTTGAGTCGAGTCTTTCAGCGGAAGTCCACTGTAAATAGTGGTATAATGGTATTAGTGCACGCATATAAGCAGAAGCTGCAGAGTTCGAATCCCAAGATAATCTTACAGACGGGCTCGTAGACCACTTGTTTTGTAATAAGGATAGTGTTATTTTAAGGCACACTGTCACAGAAGGTTCATAAAAAAATAAATCTACACAATTTAATTAAAATAGTTGTGTATAGGCCTAGTATTATTTGAAAGATGTTTTTGTTGAAATTATGTATTATATAAATTATATTATATTGAAAGTAAATTAACTTGTTAACTAATTTGTGATCAATTCAAAATTGTAGCATCATTTTGACAGCTACCCAATAATACAACAGAGAGTAGAATGCTGCTAATTTTAATCAGAAATCGTGTTGGACCGCGACCTAATTCTGTCAACACTTTTGTCAATCTTGCTGGTCATAGGTCAAACATATGGCCGCTTCCAGAGTGTGGCGGTAAATTGTGATAAAGAAAGACGTAAACATGACAAATCTAAGGTACAATATGTGCAAATATTGGGTGTTACAAAACTTTCACATTCGTGTTATTTTATATATTGTAGATTTGAAGTTGTAATTTTAAAATATGTAGGCCTAGGCCTAGCTACCTAGTAGTACAGTAGGCACACACTATCCAGCATGCAGACTGTCAAGCGTGTGTACGCTGTATGTGTAGAGTGGAGACTGTAGGCCTAACCAATGATCCGGCTTACCTAGGGTAGAGCTGATTTATCTCTGCAGTGCTGTGTGGTTTACCGAGTAGAGTTCAATAGTACAGACCTCGTTTAAAATTAAATAATAATAACAATTCATTAATAGTAATTACATATAATATATGTACAAACAATTACATTTAAAAAAATACACCTTTTTAATGACATTTGACAGATTGAACCATGACTTTTTTCAACTCATCTCTGGTAGATCAGCAATACGCTCAAAGGTTTGTGTAACAAAGATTTTTAACTGCCATTATGTTGATAGTACAGTAGTAGTAAGGATAAGGCCTATATACTAGCCTAGTAGTACTAGTAGTGAATTGATATAATAGTTAATTTATAAAAACAAAATTAGCAAATGTAAAGTGTATGACTCTTTAGTATTAACTTGATTGAACATTCATTTTATTTTTCCCAGAATTTCTTTTTTTTTTATTAAGCAAACATATTAAACATAATATATGGTGCATTGTTACTATTATAAATGATTTATACTGTGTATCAAACATTATTTGATTCTTAATGCTTTTATCAATTCAATCAATCAATCAAATCAAGAAACAGCTTTTTAGACTTACTAACCTCTATTAAACAAATGAAATTAACACATACATACTGTATACTAGTTACTACCATTTTATTTTTATATTTGTAGGAGCTTGTTAAGGATGAATTATCAGTTAATAAACAGAAACTTTTAGATGGATTACTGTTTTACAAGAAACCAAGGTACTAAATATAGTTTACAAATTAATAAAAATTGTTTATTTACTTTATTTTTTTTTTATTTGAAAATGTATAAAAATATTCAAAATATATTTAAAAAAAATTGTATTATCTGATTTTAATTTCTCATTCATTGATTTCCACTGGACACAGCTATCATTCACGCATAGGCAAAGGGGAACCTTACTCTTAAAAATGTTTTATCTAAATTCCGCTTGAGGGAAATTCCTATTGGTTTGGGTTTTAAAGGAAATACAACCTCAAGGATATATTTCCTTAGTAGTCCGAACAAGCACACTAATTCAATAAGTGTAATTGTTGCCTGGATGCCAATTCAATAGGTACATTTGCTCTTCCAGTCTTCTTATCCAGGTACCCACTTAATATCCTCCAGGTACCCTTTTAATATCCTTTTCAAAAACAGGAAATTAAAAACATTTTATAGGCCCATCTTCAAAAACTTTGACATAAAATGTCACTACTACTTGTTAACATCCTTCATATCTTCCTAGGTAAACATCCATCAATGTTTAAAGGTCATACCATCCGAGGGATATTAGTAATTGATGATTTGATTGTTTATGTTCTTATACAAATTATACATCAAATACTAAACATATTACTGTACTAATATTTCTCTGCTTTAATTGCTCAAAAAGACAAATTACATCCAACAAATATAGTTAAAGGTGTAATGTTAATGAGACAGCCTTGATTAATATTAAGTTATAGGTCTCAAGGTACAGTAGTGTTTGCCAATTATTGTGTATCAAGTCTACCCTGCCAGGAATATCAATATTTACTTTGACAAATCCTAAGCCCAGTTTGTAATTCTCTCACTGTACTAAAAAAACATGTATTACCTGTTATCCTCTCCCCTGATTGACACTATTTTGTTCTTATTTGTTTTCCATGTTAAGCTTCTTTTCTTGACAATAGTTTTAGACAAATATTCATAACCTTTTTATGTATTGTAAATGAAAAATAAAATACTGAAATAATGTTCCGTATAAAATTTAAAACTGAACAGAGTGCAGGAACATCGCTACATCGCTTCTGGCCACTGGCCGAATATAACCACTCCATTTAGTTACTTAATATCCCATAAATAATTTGTTATTTTTATTTAAATCATTAATTGCAGTGCTGCATCAGCTGTAAAGCTCAAAGGAGATAAAGCTATTGGAAAACCTGAATTAAATTTCTGTGTTAGACTTTCAAAATTTTTGGTATGAAACTTTTAATATTTATTTACTATAAAATAGCTCTGTCTACACTATCAAATTTCATGGGACAAACAAATGTGGTGTACTCATATATGGACACGATGATGTCATATCACTACCATATTTGGGCATATCACTACGATATTTGGACGCATCACACTTTTTTGTCAAACTAGTTTGATAGTGTACACAGAGCTTTATAAATGAATAAACCATCTCGACAATAAAGATTTGTATTATCTAAAATCTTACAATAATTGATATTTGACTTTTCTTTTATTAGACTTTAGATGAAATACAAAGTCAGCATTTATTTGAATCTTTTCTCATTCATGGATTCCGAGGATCTGCTAAACAGCTACAGGTTAGATATAATCATTATTCTCTACATACACCATCCTTGTATACTTAGGTAGGATAAACAGTTACTGGTATTCTACCTTGATTTAAGTGGCAAACTGTGATGTAAAGCTCTTTCTACACCATCAAACTAGTTTGACAAAAAAGTGTGATGTGCCCAAATATGGTAATGATATGACATCATCATGTTCATATATGGACACATATTTTTTTGTCACATAAATTTTAATTGTGTGAACAGAGGTTAAGACCTACAAATACTTGGTGTAGCATAGTTTTAATTCACAAATTTGTGACACAATATAAACTTGATGAACTTTAAAGTGTCAATTACAAATGGATTCTCTTTCCTGGAATTATTTCAGTTGAATTGTATTTGATAGCATATTATTAGAAATTTTATGATTTTAAGTCAGTTGTTGTCCCTAAGGTCCAAACTGCAACATGATACATAATGTTATTGTTACATATGTTCTATCCTCCAGGCAATACTCAAAGATGAACGTAGCGTCCAAGCTCTACTTTTAAAGGCAAGTTGAAGGCTTCTTACATATTTTTAATTTAACTCAAATGTTTCTTTAAATTGAATTTGATATTAAGCATGTGAAAATATTTTATACTGCCAATTTCTTCTTTTTTTTCTTTGCACTTTTAATATCAAGGGAAAGTACATTCAACAAGAAGCGCATAACTTTATTGTAATGTGAACCTGTTGACCTTTGACCTTCTTATAGTTGGCATTATTTATTTAAAAAAAATTAACCTGTAAAAGTACCTATCTAGGTGATTTAATATAAAAAGTATTGTTCATATAACCATTATAAGATCTGAATTTTGATTACTATCAAATAAAAACCATCTGATTGTCTCTTTGTTGAGGATTTTGATTATTGAGAAGCTGCCTTGTTTTCTTTTTAGGTGTGGGAATATTACCAAACTGAGAGAATTCAACTATTACACTGTCTTAAACAAGTTCTTAGCTTTTGTGAAGAAACCGGTCATCCATACCATGTAAGTAATGGTCATCCATACCATGTACAGTACTGGTCATCCAGACCATGTTAGTACTGGTCATCCAGACCATGTACAGTACTGGTCATCCAGACCATGTTAGTACTGGTCATCCAGACCATGTACAGTACTGGTCATCCAGACCATGTTAGTACTGGTCATCCAGACCATGTAAGTATTGGTCATCCAGACCATGTAAATATTGGTCATCCATATCAATTTAATTTGTTCATCATTAAAATAAAGTATAAAAGACAATAATGTATTATACCAGTTTTAAATGAATGAATGAACATACATTTACTGTATTTTATCTTAATACTTTTTAAAAATTGTTTTATAATATTTTTCATCGGTCACTTTTTTTTCTATACAATTTATGAACTTATTTTCTTTTCAGAGTATCTACCTTGAATGTTTTGTTGATCTACAACGTAAGAAGATAATTGATAAACTAATTAGTCAATATGTGGAGCGATTCCAAGCAGTTGCCCCAACCAAGCAGAACGTAGGACCTCCTATGGTACGCCAACTCTTTATACTGCACTTTTAAACGTCTATGTTCCATCAGTTACACTCCATCTCCTTTTCAATTCAAATCTTCTGAAAACTCGCCTATTTCAATACCTATTCTTTTCATGTTGCGCTGCGAGCCTCCGGTAAAGAGCGCTTTATAGATGATTAATATTATTATTATTAATATATTTAATTTAGTTTTTTTTTAAATTTGTAATGATAAGATAAATTTTTAATTTTGATAATTATTTATTATTTCTTTGTAGACTGACAGACAGTCTTTAAAATGGTCACTGCAATGCTTAAGAGAACAGGTAATGATAATAGATTATTCTTATATAGCACATACAAGCAAGCTCTCAATGTGCTGTACATAAATTGAAATAGACAAGAAGTGGCAATAATTTAAATTAATGTAAACTGCTATAGAAATGCTGGATAAAGTATGTGTGTCTATAGTAATAAAAAACATTAATAAAAAAAAACAATAAAAATTGTTAATATCATTGATTTAATATTTATTATTCTTTTTACTTTCAGTGTGAATTGTTGGAGATTATTCTGCTTTATTTCAAAAGTTTTGATGCATCAGAAAAAAGAATACTAAGCCTAATCAAACTCTTTCAGGTAAGGTCTAAAGATGTTTTTATATTATATTGCAAAAATAGTAAATGAATGGCAAGTGTTCTTAGCATACAACAAGTATTAAGGGTCTTTTACACTGCTTCGGTCCGGCCAATATTGATTGGTGCATAGCCGCGTGAAGCTGTATGAAAACGGAACATTGACGTTCAATTTGACTTTTCCAGCACCGAAACCTTTCGGGAACAGGTTTGAAAGACCCTTTATGGTTGTCTCTAGGCCTGTTGATTAGCTCTGAAAACCTCTACAGTAGATAGTAGATAGTCCCTGATATTTTGGCTATTGTTTGCCTGAATTGGACATTTTCTTTTCCTCTCCTTCCAGTTAAATAAACATTTTTACTTTCCTAACTTTTTTTTCTTATATAACATGTCCAATACATTTATTTCTTTTTATACTTAATTCTTTCAATAATTGTTCAGTTACAACTTTTTTTCCACTTGGTGACATTTAGTTTATAGTGTTTTGATACAAATCATGTTTTGTTTTTTATTTTATTAAGAAACAAGGTTTTGGTACAAGACAAACCAATAAACATCTGTTTGATGGAGATCCCACGGCGGATATGTTAATGAACAGATTAGGGTACGTACAGAAAGTATTAAGTTAAATGCTCAGAACTATTAAACATCCCGATTAAGGTTGTGGATAAAACTGTTTGTGATGTCAATGAAATCAGTAAGTAATGGTCAGGTTTTTTTCTTTCATACGCATCCAACAGCGAGTAACTTGCCAATTACAGGATGGACAAACTAGTTTATAATTTATCGTTGGTTACTATACCTATTTGCGAAATAAAAATAATTTGAAAATTATGGGTGTTATGGTGCCATACAAACATACAAGAGTTTAATATACTTGGCAAATTTGTTATAGTTTAGAGCTGTTAAAGTTCATGTATTTGATTTTTTTCATCTCAAATTGAGGCAATCTTTTCTGGTTATATAAGGAAATGAATTAATAATAGTTTTATTTTCTTTTTCTGTAGATTCACCTGTTGTCTCATAATCCTTGAATGTTTGGATCTTTATCATTTTCTTGGTGAAACTACAAGTGACAGGTAAATACTCTTTCTATGTTCGTAATAATTGAAGCTTTTAATCAATGTATTTAAAATTACCACTAAAAAATTTATTAAATAATATTTATCGCATAATATGCAATCTACGATAATTTAATTATTGATATAACAAATTTATTAAATACATAACATCATTTGAATAAAAAGAACAAATCACATATCTACACATAATCATAACATCGTATACTCTATCTCTAACAATTTATTCAATCTTCTATTGACTAAAGCCGAAGTATAGTCGTTATCTCGGGACCGTTCTATGGCCACCACCAGGTAGGCTTACTTCATCAAAGCTTCTATGAATGGATGTACTGGTTGGGAGCAGAAAAACTAGTAGACCATACCCAGTACCGTTTTGATTACGATCAATCGGGAAATTACCTCACGACGTGAATACTGAAATGCTTTATTTGTCCATCATCATCATAAAATAACAACAGAAATTCTTCTTGAAGATTGACAATTATTAGTACAATAATAAATAGATATACAATATATATAATAAGTAATGAAACACGGTGTAAAAATGTATGGCTGGTTGTGTATAAATACCAATGGATCCTGATACGATACATGCACAGAGTAGAATAAATATAAAAAAACAATGCTGTCTTCCACATGTCTGATTGTGTCTCACTGATCGCGAACCACCACATTTACACTATCTTATCTTTATTGCCAAAAAACTTCAAAAACAACAACAAACAACTACAAAGTAAAGTGTTAGGAAACACAAAAGTGAACCAAATCCCTATGACAAGAGCCAGTGTTACCCTCCTACCAAGTAGCACATTAGGATAAAATATAGCATTTCAATAAATATATCAGAAAATATCATATAAAAAAAATCTTTAAAATATTCATAAATACACTTGCAACAATACATAAACACTCCAAGAAAAAAATTCATTTTAAGTTTAAACAAGAATGTTGGTAAACTATCAGTTGTAAATGAATCTGTTTATATTTCAGGAATTCACAACACAAACTTGTTTCATGCCAAGAGACTTTTAAGGTCAGTTGGAATTATTTTATTTCTCTTGCTTGTCATTTGTGATTTGCAATCATGGACAAATACAATTCTCAATGTCCTTTTTGAATCAAATAATTGTGCATACTAAAATACAGGAGAGCCCTCGAGACCCAACAAAGTGTCTCTTTAACAGGAGTATCTCCTGAATATGAGTTTTAAGGTTATACGTTTTTTTACATTTTTAAAATCTGTTTAACCTTTTATTCCTTTTATTTTCTATATATAAACAGGACCATAAACAGGTGCTACATCTATACCTGATATGTTTTTATCCTATAAATATGTTTTAAATAAATAAAATAAAAAATAAATAAAATAAAAAATAAATATGTTGTCATTTGTACAACTCTCAATGTCCTAGTTATAACAGTAAACCATTAAATAATTACACATACTGAAATACTCTAGAACCCTTTGGGCACATTTGGGACCCAACAAAAATAGTTACAAATGTAAAATCATGAAAATTTAGGGCTACAGTACGAAAATGTTGGGCTTCACAGTATATATTATATGTAATACCCACCACAACAAATTATTAGGCAATTTACATAATTTTTGTATGCATTTCCGTTTATTCGTCTTCTTTTTCAGGAATTAAATAAATTAGTAAGCTCACTGGGCAATATCATACATTATGGACCGTTGGTTTTAGCCTGGACTAGTCTCCATGCAGCTGCTTTTCCAGACAAAGATGCAGAGTTTGTTCAGAAGCTCGGTCAGTCTGCACTCCAGCTACAGGTCTTTCAGTACCTGTATACGATGCTTAATCTTGTGCCTTTCAACACAGATGCTGTAAGTGTTTTTCTAAAGTGAATACCACTTAATTACTTAAGTAAAAAATACTTAATATTTAAGGGACCAGTCATTGGCGGATCCAGGATTTTGAAATATGAGCGTGCTCAGGGCGTAAAAATGGTGAAATTTAGGGCCGAACACTTGGATCCGCCCCTGACCACTAGAGTTGTTGTATTTTAGTAACATTTATTTACCTTTGACAGGTGCTTTCGCCGTTAAGTCACACCATTGTGTATGGCCTTCTCAATTTGGTGCTTTCAGTGTTCGATGAGCAAACGCTGGGTTCGCCTCATATCTTGGTCCATCTCTCATGCCAGCTGTTGGAACAGAAACATCTTTGTCAAACATTCTGGGACGAAGTAAGTTTGCATTTTTTTTTAATCGATTTCTCTTGCAATTGACCCCTTTGGAAATAAATTGACTTCTATGAGTCGTCCTTGCATCCATTCACTTTGGTTTTAATTTTAATATTTCAATTGTTTGTATTTTTTCTTTGCTATGTATTTTAAATGTATTGTTGAATGGATGATAAATGAATAAATAAAAATATAAATTATTTATTATTGTTAGTTATTTGTTAAGAACCTTTCCAAAGAAAGATGAAAGCACTGTACACTATGAAATAGACTAACATACTGAGTTCTTCAGGAACAAATGATTGTTGACATGTTTCTTAAATGCACAAGAATTACTTATAAGAGCAACGTTACTCCATAGTAAACGCTCTCTAAAAACCTTTTAGTGACTAAAGCAGATTTATTGTCCATCGATCTAAGTCCAATACAACAAGACTTATGCATATTAATAATATCCATGATGTACTTTACCTTTACTGTAGGATTCTGAAGGAGGTATAGCGATGCTTTTACAATCAGCCACCATGAAGTTTCCCATGGAGTTCAGCCCACTGTTGAAACTACTAAAGGCAATGGCTACTACCGGTACTAAGAAGGTTAGAAAGAACTATTGCAAATTGTATCTAACTTTTTATAATTTTTTTTTTAATTGCCACGATTGCCAGAAAATAAAAGATGTATTTAAGCAGAGTAGGCAGATGATTAAAGAGTAGTCTTTTTTTTTTTAAGTATATACACTAAGTATGTTATCCATTGGAAGATAACTTTCAATAACTTTTGCTAAATTTGGATTTTAACATTTTTATTATTTTATATTCAAAAGTAATAGTATAAACAAATATTTTCCAAACAGAAAAAAAAATTGTTTTCGTACACAGAAAAAAAGTACTATTGAATGACCGTTCAATAGTGCGTACTATTGCACACCATGTGACCCACAATCGTCGAATCAAATGACAGACTTTATTTAAGTGTTTAAATATTGTTTATTACATCAGGTATTTGAATATGCAAGCCACCTGCCTCACTTTACTGAGCTACTTGATAACAACAGAGCAGATGAGATACAGAGTATGAAGCATACAGCAGTGTGGACACGGGTCACAGACAAAGTTCTGTTTTCTAAAGGTGCGTTTACACATATATTGCCTATGTGCAGCATTTAACATAGTATTGACTTAGTTGGTTAAATAGGTAATTTGATGCAGTCTTTTACTGAATGTTTTGTTTTGTTTTTACAGCGGATGGTTCAAATAGCTTTGTAATTCCAGCATTAACAACAGGTGTGCTCTTCAACCAAGACACAGGTGTGTAATAGTGGAGCTATAGCTTGCTGGTTCTTGTCTTCCAATCCCAAAGTCCAGTTTTTTAAGGGCTTTCAATATCTATTTTCTAATTGTCATGTTATTTGCTGTTAAATGGTGTGTTGTAAATTAATACTAACAGCATAAAAATAACTTGGGGCAAGTCTAGTGTGTGAATCAAAAATTGTAAAGACTGTTAAACTTATTTGTTCGTAGGTACTCCTTTAATTCGTTGGGACTATGAATACAGTGGTTGGTTTCTGTTCACCTGTCAGATTGAAAATCTTTTGGAATCAACGATCCATGGACAAAGCCTAGGTAGGTGTAATACTGGTGCAAAGTATACAAAGCAATTTCAAAATATTCTACTGCAGCTGCTGCAGTAACAATTTCTTACTGCAATAATGTATGATTTTAGCTTACAACGTTTATGATGCATTCACTGTAAATAAACAGTGTATACTCCCCCAAAAAAAAAGCTTGCTAAAATAAAAGTAAACAAAATGTAGTTACTGCAGTAAACTGCAGTAGAAAAATTTTGAGACGGTTCCTAAGTAAACAGAATTGATTTCCTTCAGATATTCAAGTTTACCGGATACAGGATATTGTTGAACTTGTCGGTCACATGCTGAAATCCAATTGGGGAATATGTGCCAACTTCCGACCAATCATGAAGCAGATGTACAGACTTATTCAGCAGTAAGTAAATAGTTTTTCTTTATCAATCCAAGCATTTCTATAATTGTTTAATTACCATCTTAAGCTCTGTCTACACTATCAATCTTTATGTGACAAAAAAATGTGATGTACTCATATATGGACATGATGATGTCATATCACTACCATATTTGGGCATATCACTACCATATTTGGCCAGATCACACTTTTTTTGTCAAACTAGTTTGATGGTGTAGACAGAGCTTAACTCTTACTTTTGTTATATATGAATATTTTTATGAGGGCATTGAAACAATTTGTTTATTTCATATGCATACAGTACAGATTTCTTTTATTATCCAATATAATGGAAGTTACAGTGCTCATATCTTGGCTTGCCTTAAATAAATATAAAGGGGAAAAAAGAACAACAGTGATAAACTCCCCAATTTCAAGATGGATAAAATATTTAAAAATTTATTGTGCTTATAAACTAAGTCTCATTTGAGGCTTGGGGAGTACAGTTGAAAGAGTCGTGAGTTACAACCCTGGCACTAGGTAAAGATTGAACCTTGGAACGCAAGCATGTTAACCACCAAGCTACAGCTCCACTACTAATAATCAGCATATGTGGTATTCATACTTTTTTGATATGATTCGTATTCTTTGTTGCAGGTTGTCAAGCATTCCTCATCCTCCTTTGACACTCATTACATCATGTGTTGATGTCATAGCAACAATTGCTGAACACCGCCCTCAAGAGGTGATACATCATTTAATTTCAATTCAACAATTTACTATTAAGTTCAATATTAAGAATGTCTTTATTTGGTAACTCTTAATTTACGATGACTTATTTTTGCCATGTTAATTCATTGTGCATATGCAGGGACATTGAGATTAGATTACTATAAAACCTTGTTTACACTATCAAACTTTAATTGAACACGTGGATAAATATGTGGTTTTCCTTAAAGCTCTGTCTACACTAATAAACTTTATGTGACAAAAAATGTGATGTGCTCATACATGGACATGATGATGTCATATCTCTACCATATTTGGGAATATCACTACCATATTTGGACACATCACACTTTCAAACTAGTTTGATAGTGTAGACAGAGCTTTACTCGATTCCTTACCACAGTTTTGGCAAATTCTCGGTTCAGACAATGTGTGTAGATCCTAGGTCACAGCAAATTAAAAAAAATAAAAATAAATAAAAGCTAACTGGTTTTAAAAAATAAACAACTAAACTTGTTTGTTTTAGGTATGGGAAGAGCTCCAAGTGATAGGCTTTCTACCACATACAGGCAATCTATACACAGAAGTACCAAAAGCTGCAAGGTAATTCACAAATATCTCATTTATTGTAATTTTATTTCAACAATATTTAACGAGGGTGGTTCATTCAGCCAAAGCTGATCATTAAAGATGTATTGTCCCCCAAAAACATGAAAAATGAAGATTTATTAAATCAGACATTGAATATGTTATTTTGTAGTTTTAATGAAGTTAATCACTTCTAAATAATGTTTTCAGTTATAAAATGACAAAATAAATGGTTAAATTCAACCAAAAACCCCTTGGCTGGCAGCCAATTTGACTATTTTGTGCTTTAAATTGCAGTTTTTTCAGGTAAATACATTTTTGTTGGTCCAATTTTTGAATTATTTTTTCAGGACAACACATCAAGACCTGGAAATATATATTGATAAATATGATATTATTTATAAATAAATTATATAAAGTTTTTATGTTTTAAATGTGTTTTATTGTAGTGGTGATGGTATTTTCGCTGGTCATTATGGTAATCTGTTACATCGTCATGAGCAACCAAGTGGAGTGTATCCCGTGACGTTAGCGTACCTTAATCTTCTAAATCAACTTGTTATGGTACTTGATTAAATTAATTTTAAAGATAATAATTATATAGATGAAACAATTATGATGAAACCTCAACTTCCCAGTCAATAATACACATTATTTTTGTCACATAAAGTTTGATAGTGTAGGAAAGGCTTTAGATTCATAATAAATGTCCTTTTTTTTTACAGGGACTTTCGTCAAATGTTGATATCGCTGTTGGACAGGATCTGTTAGCAAGTGTCGTTTTTATGCAGAGGGACATTTTCACCGTCTTCCATAAATGGCGTTACAATACTTTTTCTGATCGTGAGACTATTGGTCAGAAATGTTTAGAGATATTTCACTTGGTACTCAACATCCCTCAAATTAAATCGGCAGATTCCAAGAAAACGTCCGGGTAAGTTTGTTTCTTTATTTAAAGATTTTTGAAACAGATTCATAAAAAAGTCATAAATTTAGTAAGGGCGTGTGGCACAGTGTGTTTGACATTGCATTAATGATCGTGAGATTATAGGTTCAAATCCAATGCTCATCGCATTGCTTGTATGCTTTGCCTCTCTCTATCCAGGTATACAAATGGGTACCCGGTTAGGTCAAGACACAACTTGCGCTGAAGACTAGCTGCATTATGGGTGTATTTTTTATTTTTTTAAATGACTGCGTAATATTATTAGATTAAATTTGTACAGTGCTTACAGGTTTCACATTAGGCAATTTATTAAATTATTGTTATAAATATTTATGCTGTAATTATGCAAATTTCTGTTGTTTTCAGTGTCTCGGTACGTGATGCTTGCATTCATGGTTTCTTGAACTTTGACTCTGGCCAAGCTCTACTGAACATCGTGTCAACTGGGGTCGATGCCATTGACCAACGTGCCAATGAAAATGGCTGGTAAGTCGTTCTTATCGCAGTTATCTGCTCAAATTGTAGAGTGTAATCAAATTAGATACCATTAATGTATTTCTTCAAGTGTTGTTTATCTCTCCATATTTTAAGAGGGTGGTCCAGTCAGCATGAGCTGACTTCATCCACAAAACAAGACGACAATACAAAGAATTATAGAATATAAAAAAATACATACCATTAAAACTTCATAAAAGCATATAAATTTAACTATTATTTTACTTTTTTCATAGTACTTTCTCTGGTCCAGTAGAAAGGTTGACACAACTAGTAAAACTAGCATTTTCCGTTCTGAATCGACTATTAATCTGGCAGCCAGCCAATCATGAACCTTCGCGCATGGAACAAGTGTTGACCTCTCACACCACCGGCCTTCCACACCAGCCACACTTAGTTGCCCTTATTGCTGGTTATATATATCATAGGTTTGATCCTAAGTTACCAACTCTTGCAACACTCCTGTTAAAGAGACTAGCTGTGGTAAGGTTCCCTTTTTGTCATAATTTAAAAAATAACACACCAATTACATTGAGAATGTAAATAAACTATATCATGCTTATAAATTAAGTCTCATTTGAGACTAAAGCTCTATCTACACTATCAAATTTAATGTGACAAAAAGAGTGTGATGTGCCCAAATATGGTAGTGATATGACATCATCATGTCCATATATGGGCACATCACATTTTGTTGTCGTATAAAGTTTGATAGTGTAGACAGAGTTTCGGGAAGTAGGGTTGTTTTACAGTTTGTGAACTACAATCCTGGCACTAGGTCATGGACATGAGTGAGTGAGTGGCCGAGCGGTTAAGACAGTGGAACCGTAATTACGTAGCCATAACATCGGCAGGGTTTCGAGGCTCACTCGCTCCATGGTTCTGGTGGTAGAACGAGTCTTCTCGGATAAGGACTATAAACCGTAGGTCCAGTGTACACATCTAGCTCGTGTGCACTTTAAAGAACCTAGTACATCTTTCGAGACGAGTAGGGGGTTACCCCGGTGTATTAGTACATCACAGCCACTGATCACCAACTGGGCCCTCTGGGAGACCAGTCTTTGACTGAAGAGGTTACCCAGTATAAATATAAATTTCAATTCAATTCAATTCAATTGAACCCCGGACTTTGAGATAGGAAGGCAAGCATGTTTTACCACCAAACTACAGCTCCATTACTTCCTCAGCTACAACAGTTTTTACATTCCCCATCAGTGATGATTAGGTTATTTATGGAGCAGTGGTAGTCTTTAGTATTTCTGATTTATTTTCAGGTTGCTCCAATGTCAATATACGGTTGCCTAGGAACACATGCTGTTGCTATTAGAGACACGTATTTATATCGATTACAATCACATTCAGAGGTAAGAACATTACCTTTCTGCAAATTAATTACTAATAATAAAAAAGCCTATCACGGAAATTCAACACTCGGACAAACAAAGTGAAATTCTCAGTAAAGAAAACAAAATAACTAAATTGACAAAAAAGGTGATATATGGTAGTGATGTGACATCATCGTGTCTATATATGGGCACATCACATTTTTTTCTCGCATAACATTTTATAGTGCAGCACAGCGCGACCTACCGTCGTGACGTCAGCACCGTGATACTCAATACATTTCTGAACCATTTAGTAAATTGTTAAGCCACGAGTAAAATTCATGTATACCACAACTAGAAATAAATATTGGGGTCTTTTCATCAACATTCATTTTATTCTTTCATTTCTTTCAGGATTCTAGATTGCGTGTTGTAATCTTGGAATTCTTAAGCGCTGCTGTTGACAGTCAGCCTGGATTGATAGAAATGTTTCTCAACTTGAATTTCCAAGAGAAAAAGATGACAGTAGCACCAGGAAAGAAGGGTGATAAAACAAAAACAAAACAGGTAAACCAACCAAGTATAGATAATATATTTAGAAAGTTAAAATTATCTCTGCAAATGACAATGCATACTATTAGGGAGGTTTCGCAACCTTACGAATACGATAACGAAAACGGATACGTCACACATTTGTGAAACTTTTGAGCTGATCCCCATTTCATATTCGTAAAGCGTATTCGTGTTGACGAATATCACCAGTCATATTCGTAACTACAAAACGAGTATAGTTTTGATCTATTTTGCACATTTTGCATTTGAATCAGGAATGATTCATGATTATAATATAATTATAGATTTTTGAATGCCAGGTCAATTTTGATAAATAGCAGTTTTTAAATTCCTCACTCGCTTTGATGTTACGCTAGGCCTAGGCAGCCAAGCACCAAGCAACACGTACAGATTTTTTTATGGCTTACGAAAATGAATACGTGTGCGTGACGTTTTCGTTATCGTATTCGTAAGATTGCGAAACCTCTCTATTATACTAAACTGTCACACTACACTATAATGAGTGTAATTCATTGCAGGTCATAGAGATTGGAAAGTTGAGTTGTTTGCCCACAGTTCTGGATATACTAGATGAACAGAAACAGGTCAGTTTTTTTCTTTACATATCTTTAAATAGGATACAATTTGATAAAAAAGATAGCAATATTAATGAATAAATAGAAATGTGTTTTGTCTACATTGTCTAGTATTAATACATAATAATTATCACTTGGTTAGTTTAAGGTTAATATATCTGTTTTGTGTCCTTGTTCTGTGTCCTACTATAGTGAGACAACTGACTATACAATAATGTTACTTTTTATTCATACTTCAATGAAATAAAATTGTTTAAGTTAGTTATTTTTGTGATTGTAGGGTACAACGCATTGTCCGCCAGACCTGCAGTGTGCTGCCATTGGCTTCCTACTTGCTTTGTGGCGAGGTAGACAACAAGCTGCCATGACTGTACTAAGAGAAAGGTAATATTACTAATGTACAGTATCAAAGCATACCATAGCATACAAGAAAATAAAATACATTCATTATTATTTACTAGATGGTACGCTCGCATCTAGGTCGTGCCCACAGATGGTTCTCAAATACACAGTAATTTCAGCGTAACAAAACTGGCGATTTCAAATGTACGTACCGCGGGACTATAATACATTGTCGTTTACAGAAACGAATAAATAGACACGATGATTTATGTAGTCAACTAAAATTAGCACCCTGGGAATTACTTCCGAAGGAGAAACTTATCACAAAATGAGTCCAAATTTTTGATTTGGACTCATTTAAAGAAACCCAATTTGTGTTTTGTATGTAACATTAGGGTTGAGGGATGGGAAAGCGGATAGGTACAAAGAGGAACAATTTTTAAATATATTCTTTATCCACTCATTAACGAAATATTTTGTTCATGTTTTATAGGCCTATAAATAATATACCTCTAAATACAGTAAAACATTTGCGATGTAATACTTTGTTAAAACTGTCACTGTCATAATCGATTGAAATATTAAAGTACATGTCACGATACACCACTACGACGTTTATATTTTTGGTAATTATTAATTAATACAAAGTACAAACCAACTTTATATACCATCGGGTAAAAATTCTAGAAGTAAGGCGCGATTTACCGATTTTTGCCCTTACGTAAATTTATATATAGATAATATATAAAAATCAGATCACCTGGATAGAGTGCTCGATACACGGAGGTAGAGCTAAATAAAGTAAAACAATACAAGATGAACTAAGATGACTTCATATTTATTCACTACAAGCTTGTTTCGTATTTATTTCTTATTATTATTTATGTAGTTTTTTAAATGTTTATTTTATTTGGAATTTGTAAAAGCATTAAGCATACAAATGATGATAAATTTGTTTGATAGGTAACAAACAAACAACTATTATGCATATTTTGTAATAAAAATATTTATTATTTCTTATTAGAAAAGAAAATGCATCACTGTATATCTGTGATTTCAATTTTACTTAATTTTTTTCTTTTCTTTTTAGACCTGAATTTTGGAAAGAAATTAGTGCTCCGTTGTTCAAGGACCTGACAAAGTGTACAGACATGAGTTCACAAATGAAGGCGTGTGGTTATGCTCTCAAACTAATGGCATTGGAGTGTTTCTACATCCAAGGGTTAGTACAGCTAGTGATGTCTGCATTGTGATAGCATCTGCAACTATACCCCAATTGATAGTTATGATTTTTGGAGTTTGCAGATTTTTGCTTCCTTTTATTATTTATTTTCCATAACTTACTCAAACTTAAGTCAAGTAGCTAAATGAATAGCAAGGCGCCGCAAACTAAAGACATAAAATCGGCGCAGGCTCAAGTCACTCGCCCATAGTTCTAGTGGCTAGTTCTGCTTAAAGTCTACTTCTAAACTAATTTTAACCACCATACACATTTATATAACATTATGAGGTAATTTCCCGATTGATCGTAATCAAAACGGTACTGGGTATGGTCTACTAGCTTTTCTGCTCCGAACTCGTCATCCATTCATAGAAGCCTTGATGAAGTAAGCCTACCTGGTGGTAACCATAGAAACGGTTCCGAGATAACGACTATACTTCGGCTTTAGTCGATAGAAGATTGAAAAAATGGTTTTTTAAAGAACAATATATATCAAACTTAACAATAGATTTGTTTATAATTAATTTATTGTTTTTCTTTTCTAGTTCAGCATCGCTGGAAAAGGGCCTGCAAGACATCCTCAAGAAATTCAACCAGGAGCAGAAGTTTAAAACATGGTCTCATGTTAGTCTCAAATGTTATTATACAATGTGTGTAAATACAGAGAATATAGATAATTAGCTAAAGATATATTGAAATTTATTCACTTTTCTCAACTTATCACAAATTCCTACTTTGTATGTTTCTGAGATGAAAAAAACAATTCACAAAGTTGTCAAAAAACAAACTTAAATGCCATGAACTTGTCGTTTTTTTTGTTTTCTGTAGATCATCAGAGACATGATGGAAGACAGAGCTGGTGAGGAGGACAATGTGGAGGATGTGTTTATTAGAGAAGATGAGGGATTAATACTGCTGCAGGCTTGGAGGATGTTTCTTCTTGTCTTGGCTTCTGTAAAGTTTTAATAATTGTCTTCAATATTATTTCACAATAACAAAATAATGGTTTTTTGTCCAGTTCAATGTATAGCTTATTGTACTATTAGCTTCTTGTTTATTTTACAGGGTCCAGCCAGCGGTCACCCTTCTGACCAGGTCAAGAATATCATTCTGAATGACATCATATCAAGTATTAAATTTCAGGTATATTAAAAACTGTTCCCTTAATAAAATTTTTTATTTATTTCGCTAAAAGTTCATAGAAAAGATAGTGATTAATTATAGCTGAAGCAATTTACAGTATTTTGGTTTTTTTTGTAGGTCGTTGCTGCAATGTCCACATTTCATGTCAGAGCTTGCCTTCTTCTTGGATCCATGTATCTCAGTCTCTTGAAACAATGGCCAAGGTACTATTAATAATATTAACGAATCATAACATCAAGTATGAGTCCTAAATGACAAATAGAGCATTATTATTGGCCGTCTCTTAAGCCCGGTCTACACTATCAAACTAGTTTGGCCAAAAAAATGTGTGATGTGCCCAAATAATGGTAGTGATATTACATCATCATGTCCATATGTGGGCACATCACATGTTTTAGTCACATAAAGTTTGATAGTGTAAACAAGGCTTTAAAATTCATGTTTGTATGTTCTGTTATGTCACCAGCATATGTTTATTCAAATTTTGTTTTATTTACCCTCATTGCAGTCTCCATGGCGATCAGTGGAACAAACTAGTTGACGTGATCTTCATCACTGAACACCTGACAGATGAGGATCTGATGTCATTTATTCGTCTACGAGTCGTCATGTTGTCTTCCATCACTATCTTGTTACAATACCAAAGAGGACGAAACCCCAAAGGTCTGTATTTCTTTATTCTTTATACTGGGAAGCCTGTTCACTAATAAACTTCTGTTCTCCCACAGGGCCCAGAATGTGTGAGTGGCAGGGGCTATGTGTGTGTGTGTTTTTATGGTTTAAAATGTAATTGTGGTGAAATAAGCTTCCTTGCAGTGTAACTGGGCTGAATTGTTAAGACTATATTTGTGTCGAACAGCCAATAAACAACACTAATTTGTAAGTCCACACTGACAGGGACTGAAGTACACTTGGGTAACCACATATCCTAACTAAAGATGCACTACGTTCTTTTAAGTGCAATAATAATAATAATAAGATTTATATAGCGCACATATCCACAAAAATGCTCAAGGCGCTTGTGAAAAACCATGAAAAAAACATATGAAAATATAAATCTTGAAACCTAAATACTACTGATAATTTTGACAAAAACCAAAATAAAACCAATCGAACCCACATCACTGCTTCCGTTTACCAGCAATTTAAGGTGCATAGACCAGCCAGTACATAACTCACAGGTGTTCTCAGTGATGTGGGTATCTAGCTATAGAGCCAGAGGTGTACACTTGACCTTCATTTTTAATTCCTTAACTTAAAGGACTTGTTTACCACCACAACTAAGTCGAGGAGAGGCTTGAACCTGTGCCGATATTAAGGCTAAATCATGTTGCACAATTCTCTTTCTATTCTCTTTTTTTTTAACTTAAAGCTTTGGAAGAGACTACCATTTCTAGACTTTTATCAATAATCTGTTCATCGCTGCGTCACAGTAAAATGTATTACCAGAAAACCGCATCATCAATAAGCAAAGCCGCAATGAAAAAGGCGTCTTCAAAATCCGAAAAGACAGTTGATAACACGGAATTACTTGGAAAACTAGAGAAAAAGTCTGAGCAGGTAAGGGTAGCTCTGTACTTGATTGTGGAAGGCAATTATAGCATAGAGTATAGACCCTCTATGATTGTAGTGTTTTGTTACCTGGGCAAAGAGACATAAGCTTTGTCTTTTCACTTTTGTGTATTGTAGGTGTAACTACTTAGCTTAAGCTTGGTTTCCACTACAGATGCAACATAAGTATGTAACGCAACGTAAGTGAGTTGACCCACCATAAGCAACGGATTATTCGAACAGCTGTATGTCAATGGTCAACTCTCTTGCATTGCATCTACGCCCTCACGTTGAATCTTAGTGGAAACCAAACTTGAGATTTTTTTTTTATTTATTGATTTTATAAGTTCAACTGTGATATTGGATTGAGCATCTATTTTGAGACTCCTATTCTGTGAAGCATTTCCAATATTGAGAAAGTTATTATTTTACAGTTACCAATAGTTGCAGTATATATGCTGGACGAATTAATTCTATCAGTTGGTAGTGAAAACCGTTGGTTGCCAATAATAAGGCAACAGAGTGTGTTTGCGCTGCTCCTCTCAACTGTACAAGCATGTATGGAGGTAAGGTCATCCTTGATATGCCCTATGGGGCGTGTGGCACATTGTGGTGGACGTTCGACTACTGATTGTGAGATCGAGGTTCAAATCCAACTCTCGTCGCATTGCTTAGGCAAGATACTTTACTTACGCTTGCCTCTCTCCACCCAGAAGTATAAATGGGAACCCGGTTAGATCAAGACACAACTTTGCGCTGATTACTAGCTGCATTATGGGAGTATGTTTCCATACGTGTTTTATCAAAAAAAATGACTGGGGTAATAATGTTCAGCGCTTAGAGGTTTCACAACATTAGGCGATTTATCAATCCAGGATATTATTATAGGACTTTAGCATCAATCAGTTAAAAGCCTATGGATGAATTTGATTAATCATTACTCTGTAGGTGTGGGTGGGTCTATACCTACATGTGTTGTAATATATAAATCAAAAGTTACAAATTACTGACAAAAATGACAATGATGTGGCTATTAAGCAAAGAGCTCAATCAAAACGATAAAGTACAACTACCAGAAAGAAATTACAGAGCTTTGGGTGACACTAACCCCTCCTCAGTCAAGTGAGAGTACTTGGTGATATAAGATAGGCATGAGTTTCGTGTGTTGTAATTTCTAGTTTTAAAATTAAAAATCGATTTAAAAAAAGTACTGTTCATTTTTTACATACTATTTACTGAATGTTATTTTTTGTTTGTTTAGTCTATGAAAGGTTTGGAATACGTTGAATCAGTCCTCTTGCTATTTTTAGACATCGCTACCTTCCCCGAGGTAAGTTATGGTCATCAGCATTGTCAACATTAGGAAAAAGATTTTATTTGCTTTTTATGTTTAGACTATAAACAGACTGCAATCACAACATTTAATTTTATAAATATTTGTCTTTGATTTTATTAAATGTTTAGGCTGCTGAGGGATTGCAAGTGACTGGTCTTATTCAACATATATGCTTACCATTGAGTCGAGTTTACACTAACAATATACCACAAACAACTAAGGTAATTTCTTTAGTTAATATTAGTAGCTTCTTAGTCCAGTCCAGTAGAGACTAATCTAGGCTGCTTCTTCTAATATCATGTCTGGTTGCATTGTTATCCAGAGTTCCCTCTTATATGCAGTTTGAATGAATGTATGAATGAGTTAAGGTCACTAAGATAGCACACTTATTTTGCCTTTAAGCTCTGTCTACACTATCAAACTTTATGTGACAACAAAATGTGGACAAGATGATCACTACCATTTTTGGGCATATCACTACCATATTTGGGCATATCACTACCATATTTGGGCACATCACACCTTTTTTGTCAAATTAGACAGACAGAGTTTAAGTCTCACCATCAGTACCCACAACTGCATGTTGCAATTTCTGAATCTTGTCTCTTTTCTCAGGCTGACAAGACAGAGAGTAGTGTGACATGGCTTGGTGTTTACAGATTGTCATTATCCCTAATGACTGGTATGCTCACAACGTTAAAACATGGCTTCCTGACGGATGCGCTAAACTTTTTTGGAGTCCATCATGACAGAATGCAACAGGTAAGATTATAATATTTTATTTATTTCAACCATCAAGAGGGTAACCCTTCCAGTTTAGCCCAGTGGGTTAACTGATATTGAGAGGCCCTATTTAATACAAATTAAAATATACAGTATTCAAACTCTTATAACAACATTAAATCTCACTTATCATAGCACATATTTTCAGGCATCTAAGAGCATTTGTATTCCACGCCTCAATTTGGCCCTTTTTCTGCTACCCTTAGCCTCATGATCTCATTAATCAATCAAAATAACATATATTTCATTCATTCATAAACAAACATAAATATCATTTCTTACAATATACAACTTGAAGGGGGCACAGATTTAAAAAAGCAAAGCTTGTGCCGAAAGTGCGAACAGAAAATATAATACTCAAAAATACAATTTAAAAACTCGTAGTGCTGTTAGGCTTAGATATTTCCCCAGGCACAGTTAACCCTATAGTTGGAGGGTAAGAACTACCTTACCAGGGTAATCATTATTATGTTTAATCTTACCATGAAAGAAATATATAGGAGATGCTTTGGTCTGATTTTTGTTTATAACCTAATTAAAAAACAAAACATCCTATGCTACAATTTTACAATATGCATCCTTGCGTGCTGATCTTATCATTTCCGGAAGCCTCTGTGTATAGTCCATTGTACCGCTGGCGAGTGTGAGCATCTCCAACTTCTATTGACGATTTCTGTGTTTTGGAGTAACTAAAACAAACACAATGTCTATATGTGTATATCTTTCCTCCATGATCTTACCATGTATAAGATTACTAATAATAGCTTGATTCACGTTTTCAGTGTCTGAAAGCAGTTGAAAGCAACTACACTACATCATGTCAGAAGGAAAGCGATCTAACAATGCAGTTTATATTCCAATTGTCGAAATACTTCAAGGAGTGGAGGTTCCAAATGCCGCAGGCTGTTGAGCAGATCCAGGCCAGTGTCTGCTACCTGTGTCACCATATTATAGCCTTGCTGATGAGGCCTAGACTTCTACAACATCTTATAGAGGTACTGTACTCATTATCTTGTTGATGAGCTTTTATTGTGTATGACTGACCACAAGTCAACATGAGTGTTTGCAAATGATTCAAGAAATTGTATTAGTCCACTTTAAAATGGAAATTTGTTACATAATTTAGACAATAAAAACAAAGCAAAAGTACATCGAAATGCAAATAGCAATGTTAAAATACTATTAAAATGTTAAAATATTATTAAAAGCACCATAGGCTGTGAAAAATACTGTTAAAGCGATTCAAATAAAAAATAAAAAATTGCAACAAATATTTATCGACGAACGTTAGTAGATAATAATGCTATTTACAACAAATATGTTTCCCTGTATTTTAGAACATCATAAAATATATATGTTGAGTCGAGTGGCCACAAAGGTACCGTAAACCATAGCTATACAATTAGCACAGATGCAAAGCATTCCTGGAGTGAGTGCCGTTTGGTGGCAGCTGTTTATCACAAAGGGACCCTTAAGCTCTGCTTACACTATCAAACTAGTTGAACAAAAAAAATGTGTGATATGCCCAAATATGGTAGTGGTATTCCCAAATATGGTAGTGATATTCCCAAATATGGTAGTGATATGACATCATCATGTCCATATATGGGCATATCACATTTTTTGGTCACCTAGGTAGGCAGAGCTTTAGAGGAGAAGAAAGTTGTTGTATGTGTTGTCCACACCTCTGTGCAATTTCCCCACATTTACATTTTTTGTTGATAACACTATATTAATTCATTTATCAGTTTGACAAGAAAGGAGGGAAAGATGACAAAGTACAGATTGTACACAGTATGGGAAGTTTAACTAGACTGCAACACCAGACGTCTACAGAAGACTTTGATTTGCCTAGTACAGAATTACAAACAGTGCAGTCTGGGTGAGCTTTTTTTATTGTCTGTACATTCAATAGATATGAATAAAAGTGAATTAGAAATAAGAAAGGTGGCTTCACAAAGAGATGTAACATAATTTAAATAATAGACTTCATTTTCTAGCAGATGATTCGCTTTTCGTGTTTTTATAATTGATTAAGCGAAGTGAAAGGATTAATTATACACCATTTTGTATGGACATGTTTTTTTTATTTCCAATGACATAATATTGAAATATTCAACCCAGACATTACCATATATTTCATAGTTCTAAAGTATGTACTCTACATACATACTTTAGTCTTAATAGGTTTCTTTTCCTTGATGGCATTTATTTTCATTTTTCTTCTTACAGGTTGTTTACAATCGTTGGCAATGGCTTGGCAGCTCTTAAACATTTTACTCCAGATTTCTTAGAAATACTCTGCAGTCCAGTGAGTTTTCCTTCTAACCTTAGATAGGGTCAAGGTTTCACACCCATTTCAGTTCACAAAACAACAATATTTCAATATGTATTATGTCATGAGTTATGTTTACTGCATGAGTATCGAATATCATTCCCTTAGTTTAGTTTAATATGTTTTTATATAATATATTCAGTTCACAACCAACAGTGATGAAACCACCACTAATAAAATAATGATATAATATAATGCACATTTTTATAAGAAAACACTTGTTTAGTATATGTGGTGACTGTACTTTAACGTTTCATATGTGATGGTTGAGACTCACAGCTACTGTACTAGGATAAAGGCCCATTTACACTAGGACGTTGATGAATACATAAGCATACATTTTTTTTACATAAAACAAAAAAAATTAGAAAGTTATTGTCCTAGTGTAAATGGGCATTAACAGTGAAGTTTTGAGATGGTCGTTTCTAGCTTTGGTGTCTATCCATCTTTGAAGATTCTATAATATTTTTTTTTTAAAAATTCAATATGGTCACTGTGAAGTGCAATTACATCTAGAAAATACTATCATATATGTATTACTAAATAAAATTAAAATTATTGTTCTTTTAGATTATAGACGTATCCGAGTACCCATTACTATTTGCGTTAGCTTTCACGAGTCCAACAGTCGATCACGACTCGGCTCCATCGTTTGGTTCTCTTGTTGCTTGTATCAATACGTGTGTTAGATTTCTTAGCAAGGTAGGTTGGGTCAATCTCATTTATTGTATCAACTTCTTTATCCGCTTCATATACTAAATTTCCTTCCATTTATATATTTATCATCAATATCACCGCCAAAATGTTTCCTACCTTTTATATTTGTATCATATTTGTAGCTTGAGGGTGTTAGAAGTACATCACCACTAAGGTCACCGAGCAAGTCACCACAGGCTAGACTAGTACCACTTAAGGACTCACCTATCCAAAGGTAAGAATAATATTAATTAATTCCCTGCAATTTCTGAGGTTTTTTAAGTAAAGATAATGCATATTAAAAACATTAAACCATTCCTTGTCTTTAATGTATGTTCTATGGTTTAACAGTTAGTTAGTTAGTAATTAGTTAGTTTAACAGTTAGTTAGTTAATTAGTTAATTTAACAGTTGGTTAGTTTAACAGTTAGTTACTTAGTTAACAGTTAGTTACTTAGTTAGTTGAACAGTTGTAGTTAGTAGTAATTGATAGTGAAATGTGATGGTTGTGGATATAATAATAATGTACAGTAGTGGTTATATAAAAAAAGTTTTTTTTAACAGATCTGTAGTTATGTTTGTTTTGGAAAATGCGTTATTTCTGATAATGTCGCAATGTCTACGCTACCTGAAGGAGCCTACGTCGGTTGGACAACGAGACAAACAGCTTCTAAAGAGGGAACTCGGATCAGAATTAGTAAGTTTTTCTTTTTTTTAAATTAAACTAAAAACAACTCCTCAAACTGTAGATGTTTATTAGCTGTTCTAAAAAAAAATACATTAATTTAACTTTAACTTACTTACATTTTAAAATCTATTCTTGTAATTAAAAGGAAAAGTTTACATATTTTAGGAATTATTTTTCAAATTAGTTACAGGTGCTGTAAGGCTATCTCACACCTGTTATGCAAAATTGCACATTTTGAAAAACATTTTAATTGCTTCGTGTATGATTTCCAAGATTAGAGAATGAATATGAGCAGATAAGGTGTATGTTGTTGTTTTTTAACGTGTATGGTTATGCGCGATTCAGATAACATGGGCAGGAAATTACTTGAAACCTGGTCATGATAATAAACAGTAATACAGCCAATTAATTACTTGTCCTTAATTATCTAACTGATGGATTGCATTCTATAAATATTAAACAACATTAATTAGTGGTTAATGCCTTTAGGTAATCGCTTGTTTCCTTTTTCTTTATCAACTCTTCCTTTCTGCTCATTTACGAGAAGATTTGATTTTTGTTATAACATTGCTACTGTGCAGTATGTTCCTTGATTTTCAACTTACACGCTTCAGTGACTTGTTATCAAAATCAGATTCTCGTGTCAATTTACAGGTTTTCAAAAATCACAATATATTTTTGTCGACATCCTTTATTTGTTTATTTTTTTAAATTTCTATATTTATAACAATATCCTTTGACTTTTATTAGAGAAAGTTTAAATGTGTTTTTTCTGTCTGAGAAATTTATTTCAAACATTTTTTAGTATGTCTATGTTGATAATGATATCTTTTCACAACATTTAAAAAAGACTTTCAATTTTGGTTACAAAATACATGTTTTTAACATAAATTGTTGTAGTATTTATAGAAAAAATCATATCTTTTTCAACCACAAGAATATTTAATATTGATATCCTTACCATTTATATATTTATATTTTGTTCATATAAATAAAATCATTTTGAGATATAGTATATCTACTGTATATTGTGGGCATACCAATGGACAAATGAAACTGACCCGTTGCGTGTGACACTAATGTACAATGTCCAGTTTTAAGGGTATTCGTGTGTTTATACAGGAAGCGTTGGTGCCAGTCAGACTGTGGGCGTCTGTCCAGTATCCAACTCTTGTTTCTTAATGTATGTGACTTAGTCCATGCCATCATATAATTTACAAACAAATTATTACTGTAGATTGTATAGTAGATTGTGGTTATTGTGCTCTGTTGTTTTTGTTTGTTCAGACATCAAAACAAGTGTTTTTTATACACACACCATCAATATATCAACACACAACACAACATTTCTGTGCCAATAAGAAAGAAAATGAGAAATAAATTACTAAATGTATTACCTTTATTTATATATTTTAATGGTTAGGACATCTATAAATCAAGCAGAAGGTTCCGGGTTTGAATCTCGGTTGGGGCAACTTTTTCTCATTATCACAGATTTCCTCATATTTATCGTTTCAAATTAATTAATTTCGGTATATCACTGTGCGGTTTAGAATTCTTGTTCTGTGTTTGTTGTGTTTATACAATATTATTATGTCATTTTATTATACATGATTACATTTTTACAACATAATTATGTTTTCATGTGTATTTATTAATATCATTCAGTTCATTATAAAAGCAGTCTTTTCACTGCCTTATTTTTTCCACCAACTTTCTAAATTTTCATTTACGGTACCAATCAAGTTTTTAACAATTGTTTTATCAGGGCGCATTTCTGCAAACATTACAGAGATTCTTTCGGCGTGGAGGGAACGTGTCGTCACCGGGTGTGACAAGCCCGCTGTCTCTTGGTAAATCGTCATCGCACCATGGACCATTCACAGACAATCAAGAACAAGCTTACTTTAATCTTGTCAGGCAATTTGTCAATCAAATTTTGAAATAAATATAAATGTATATATTTATAAATTTGTCAGTAAAGATTACAATGAACTTTTCTGTTTGAACTACTCTTAAGCTTAGCTCACTATCAAACTGACAAAATAAAAGTGATGTACCCATATATGGACATGATGATGTCATATCACTATCATATTTGGGTATATCACTACCATATTTGGGCAGATCACACATTTTTTCAAACTAGTTTGATAGTAGTGTGGACAGAGCTTTACTATTGTTCATAAAATTAAAATAAACGTTTATAGCCTAACTTAAATTTTCTTTAATCTTGGTTTTCACAAGGACAGAATGCAAAACACAAGTTAACTTTACAAGATGAACAGTCGCTTGTGATTGGTCAAATTATTTACGTTGTGCTTACGTCCGTACATTGCGTTCTAGTGGGAACCAAGCTTAGTTTTGTTTTATTGCACCATAGGTCCATGATTACACTAACGTTTATAAACAATTAAAGAAAGGAAGGATTATATGAATAAAAGTGTTGACGCCACAAACGTGCATTATTTTTACAATTTTATTTGTTTGCAACAAATAAAATGTTTGTAATTGATAGCATTGTTAAGTCAGAGTACCAAGGTTACAGGATATCAGATGTTGAATTGTAAAAAAAACATAAATATTGTAGATTTTTTATTACCAATTAGCCAGCAACCATAAATATTGAACGACATTTTTATGTAACAACTTTATTTGTGCTTTACTAACAAATATCGCAGGAGAATGTGCTTAAAAAGTTACCAATATTCTCTATAATAGTACAGTTAGCCTTGCATTAGTAAAAAACGAAGATAGAAAATTAAAAAAAAAAACCCCAACCAAATTTTTTGTTATAACTACTTCATTACTGCTCTGTCTACACTATCAAACTAGTTTGACTAAAGGTGTGATGTGGCCATATATGGTAGCGATATGCCCAAACATGGTAGTGATATGACATCATCATGCCCATATATGGGCACATAAAGTTTGATAGTGTAGACAAGAGCTTTACACCAATCATATGCTGCACTTGGTACGTCATTGATATTTTTATAAAGAAGTTGAAAAAAGAATGAATAACCAGCATTAAACCCACCAATTACCATTTTGTAAACATTATCTTCTAAAATAGCATTTTAAAAACTCTGAAATGACCTTTTTTTGTAATCAATAAAACTAACTACTTATTTGTACAAAGTATTGTGTATTTTTTATCATTTGAGTATCTTGTCCATTGCATTGCTATACCTCACAATAGAATGCTTAATTTTCTCAAAGCTTGGTTGATTGGTTTCCATTTAGACTTAGCACCAAGGCGTACGCGCAGCGCAAGTACGTTGACCAATGACAGTTCAGATATTGCGTCGTAATTGGTCAAATCACTCGCGTTGTGCTTGTTTTCTTGCGCTGCGTCCAAGTATAAGATCAAGTTTTTAGATGTGTCATTTTAATTAGCTAAATTTATTACCGTAATGCTTAATAATTCCTGATGTATTTTCCCAAGCAAATTTAAATGGCATGACATGTATAATATGCGTGACAATGTTAGTAGAGAAATAGTATCAGAATGTAGACTGTCACTGCGGGCAAAGTATTACTTTATTTGCTTCGATACATCCGACATAACAGCACGTTGTCAAATGAATTATAATTGATACTGTCAAAAAAGCGGCAAAACAACCACATTTATAGCCGAATCATTTAGAAATATTTTAAAGGAAATGGGTATTTATTTTGAAAGGGAAAGAGGGGCTTAGAAATACATGTGAAACAACCTCACGTGGACTGATAGGGATGCGATTTTCAATTTGTTTTATCTTTTCACATGATCACCGAGAACAGTTGAACCGAGTGCCTGTCAACCCTAGAATTGGAGACTAAAGCTCTGTCTACATTATCAAACTATTTTGACAAAACAAGTATGATGTGCCTTGGCTAAATATGGTAGTGATATGCCCAAATATTGATATGACATCATCGTGGTCCATGGGCACATCACATTTTGTTTTCACATAAATGTTGATAGTGTAGACAGAGCTTAATGTATTGTATACAACAACACACAACCCTACTATTCTAGCCATCCACTCCTATGTTTTTTATCTCCTACCCACATTTGTCTAACGATCTCGGTAAATTCTAAATTAGTCCTACGTCCTATCCATGATTTAGCTTGATATTCTTATAAAACATGATCACATAAATTTATGAGTTTGTTTACGTACCAAAATTATAAATAATACTCTTTTTTCCCTGAAAGCTCTCCCAGGAAGTTGAAAACATTGTTAAGATAAATTGTTAGGATTTTGGCATACTGTATAAGGAAAACTGGCCGAACGTGATCCCAATCAATTCATTTCTGTACGACGGTATCGAATGCCATTTCCAGGAATTCTAAATTTAAATTCGCTTGATAACATTTATTTTCACTGTAATAACGTATGGTTTTAGTTTGATTCAGAAAAGAGGTTTATGAGACAGTCACTGCAATAAACAGTAACGTGTATGTTTATAAAAACAAAAGCTTGCTAAATAAAATGTAGTTGTAGTCAACAAACATGTTGTCTTTAACAGAAGGGGTAGAATTCGCTTCGAAAACTAATGAATTACGAAGTTCTTTTCTCCAATCTGCTATGAGGCTTTTTAATGCAAATTTTGTTGCGAGGTGACAATCGGACTTTTTATCCAATTTGTTTTATCTAATTTTTATATGACACATTTGTATGATTTTTTTTTTACTATATTGCCATTTTTTACACCTTGGTGTCGTATTGTTACCCATTTTATCGTATTTTTAATATTTTTATATACTTGACAAGCATATAATTTTTTAGCCAGGTGCTTGACGAAAAGAAATAATTGAATTGAATAGTTGTCGCAGTATCTGCAGTAGAATACATTTGCAATTGTCCCAAAATCTTTAAATGTTTCAAACGTAGGCCAATAATATTAGGTATCCACAAATGATGTTTTAACATATTAATTTAATTAAGTCACGTTTTTATCTCCTTAATTATTATAAATCGACGAAACGTATTGTTCTTCATTTTAATGCAAGACGGATTTTTGCCAATAACATTATTGCTTAGTTTTTCTAATTTTCCGAAAATAACAATTATGTATTGTTGTTCTAAGTTCATTGACCTAGGCTAGGTTATTAGTTAATAAGCGCATATTGATATGTGTACGGGTATTTAACAATCACAACACCCATTGCTGCTGCAAGAACACTTCTTTATAATATAAAGAAGTGTTCTTGATTATGTGGATCTTTGTTTGACTTTAAATTTCTTTAATTTATAATTATCCAGAATTCCTAAAATTTGCATACGATCTGCATCAATCAAAACGTGTAGTCCACCTGTATGTGTATGTGTATTACTCTGCCTAGTAGTGTGTTAGCGGAGAAATAAGCTTCTTTCTGGAGAGTTCTTGAACTATAAAGTATCAATTTCATATGGTTTTATTGGATTTATATTACTGGTTGTATAAAGAAGATCCATAGAATAAATGGAAGTAAGTTTCGTAATGTTTTAAGAACTTTAGAAACTCTAAAATTATAAGAAATATAGGCCTAATATATATATATATATATATATCTGTATACGAATATCGAGGGAAAGGTTAGTCTCGGTGTTTTCTTGGACAGGCTCAGCTCCCTCATACCACAGGTCGCGATCGTAGCGAGTAGGCATGTTTATATTCCATGCTACAGGTCGTGGAGATCAATTCCCTGGCCAGCCATCAATTCCCAGGTCAGCCATCAATTCCCAGGCCAGCCATCAATCCACAGGCCAGCCATCAATCCACAGGCCAGCCATCAATCCCCAGGCCAGTCATCAATCCCCAGGCCAGTCATCAATTCCAAGGCCAGCCATCAATTCCCAGGCCAGCCATCAATCCCCCATGCCAGCCATCAATTCCCAGGCCAGCCATCAATTAGGCCTATTAATGTATTTCAATTCATTTTTCCTCGAAATATTCTAGTTAAATCTATAAACTTTATGATGAAGAAAGCGCTGCGTCACAACGCATCCAGACGTTTAGTTCAACAACAACAGTGATAATTCGGCGCGACAGGGCAGGCAATTCAATTGAAGAATTCCGAAATTTAAAAAAATCATCTTATCATTTAAAACTGATCTTGATCCATATCAATGCCAATGTACTGTTTGGAGTACGTCACAGTATTTACAATTAAGCGTCTTCTGCACAAATACTTTGACGTTCAGTTTTGTTTGTGAGCGTTTTAAAAAAGCTCACTAAATATCTTGTTGATTGATTTTATGTGCGGATGTCGTGCCTAACGTGTAGGATAGGTTTCCACGGCAGCAGGTGCAGTAGCTTAGTGCGTGTCAACTGTCAGTCGTCCACACGAGACAAACCGCATTCCGGTGATGGCACTAAACCCAAGCCGCTGATAAATAATATAGGCCTAGTGAAGAAGAATACGCCCTTTTCTATAAAATTTAAAAAACAGACCTAAAAGTGTATATCATTGACCCTCGAACATGTCAGGAGTTTCTCCTGACGTGTGATGTTTGAATGTGATGTTTGCATTACCCCAATGTGCATCCGTAAAACTCAATATGTTCTTACACTGTTTTCATGTTTTCATATTCTCAAAATAATGAATCTTTATGAGTACAATGGTACAAATTATTGATGTTATGAGGTGAAAGATGAACAGTTATATTTGCAATTAAAAATACTACACATTTTCATCTTTCACCGAATAAAATTATTGTTTCATCAATGATAGGCCTATCTTATATGAAAATTGTTTGCCTTGCCAACTTTTTTTTGTTTAAGTTTATTTTGCAAACGGAATCTGCGAAACGATGTTATTTATAAACCTCCCAGGATACTGTTTGGAACAAATTGTATTAGAAAGAAAACTCTCAGTTGTACACAAATTATAAAGTTGAACCTTTTTACGGAGTTAAACATGTATAAATCAGGCATACTGATCTTGTAACCACGACCTATTATATACCATAGCATGCATGTATCTAGAGTAATAAATACTCCTATGATAGATAGTATGTAGAGGTACAACACTGGGGAATAAGGTGACCGTAGCTATGTTTGTTTGTGCAAATTAATTACTCATTTAAGTTCATGTGATTAGATGTGTCAAGTCAGTTTGTATAGGAAAGGGCGCGCTTGAGTTTTGATCATGTTATATTATTATGGAACTTATGGTACAAAGTAACGTTGAGCAAAAATGACATTCCCTAATACCATACTTGCTTCTTTATCAGTATTTACGGTATGAATCGTAAATTCTTTTGTTAGGCACTTGATAAATAATATTTTAGTATAGAAAACAATATTATATTACATTTTTTAAATAATTTGTTAATCTCCTGCAGTCTCATCATACCCTAGCCTATACCAAGGAGTGCGATAAACTATTAAAGGCGCGACTGCGTGTCGGTTTTTGGCGTCAAAAAACAACCTACTTTTGTTCCAAAAAATCGTTACTCTCTTAAAAACTAGCAGGTGCTATACCCAAAGGTTCGATTTCTGTAAATGCTGTAATTTTCAATTACATGAATGTTAAACTATAGGCCTAAATCACACTTTTGTCAAACTAGTGATAGTGTAGACAGAGCTTAATTTGTGTTCAAAGGCAATGTTTGTTGCTGAATTTATTGTTATAATAATATCTTGTCTTGTATTACTTTTTTTTTGTATTTATTTGTAGTCCTCTTTTGAAATCTTACCCACGACGCATGTGCAGAAATAAACTGCTAGCCGTGGTAAGAAAAACACACTACGCTTGATATGTTACCAAATACCTATAGATTAGATACAATGCCAAGCTAATATTCATATTATACATTCCACCTAAATATAGGAACATGTAATAAACAAGATTACCAGGTATTAAATGCATTGTTAATGCCATCCGGTGTTGACAATATCACTAAGAAAATATCGATCTCATTTGTTCAGTTCAACCATGGAGGTATAAAATTAGTTTTTATAATTTTATACCTCCATGGTCCAACTGACTCCAGTGATGTCGTGTACGCGGTGACGGTACAATTTCGGACGGACATATCATAAGGCATAACTTTTCAACATATTTAGTTTCAGTCTTTTCTTTCATGATTGTAACATTCTTATCATTTCTGTCGCAACTAATTAATAATTATTAATTCAAATAGGAGTAGACTTAGTATCCCTGCAGCTATATAAGACCTACCTATATATTGTATTTCACACATAACTCAAGACCTATTATGTGAGGCCCACTCATGAGGTTAAAGTTTGTTTCTTTTAGTAACTATCAAATTGTTGTGTCAATTTGAATTAAGATTAGTGACTGGAACCAGAGAAATGCAGACAATACGCAACTCAATGTCGCAATGCGAATAGCGTACCTAATTAATTAGACAATAGGCTAAATCCAGTATAAGTTTCTGGGGGACACGTCAATCACGTAAAAGTGAGCCTACTATTTATACATTTATTTAAAAGCTTGGCATTTCTACTTGTTACTTGTCCCAGTAAAATTAATCGTCATTGTTGTGTTGTGATAATTATAACCGAAAATATCGTTATTGCAAAACGATTCCATAGGCTGGGTGATCTCCAAACGTCAACTCGTCGTATGTCGCGTTTACGTTTTGTGTCCAAAAGTAGTTGTTCAGTATTCCTGGCAAAGTTAAATGTACTGTGTACATTATGAGTGACTATGGCATAGTAAAGCTTGGTTCCCACTAGGACGTAACGCAATGATGTCGAACTGTCATTGGTCAACTCTTAGTGGAAAACAAATTTAAAATGACAAATATTCAATAATGAAATCGAGTAAATTCGGTTGGTTGATAACCTTTTTCTTCCACTTAAAAAATCAACAAGTTATAACACAAACTAAAGCAATATAATTATTGGTTCCTGCTACAGTATAGACAAGGGGAACAACGCAGGTAATTTCACCAATCACAAAACGAAATGTCATCAAGTTCGGATGGCCCGTCGCTGGTGATTGGATAGATTTGCGTTGCGTAACCGTAAAAACATTCTTGTGTTGCGTAAGTGGGAACCAAACGTTACAGCTGCGTTTCCATTGAATATAAACACATTTTCACATACAAAAAACAGTGACACGTCTCTATATTTGTTTCATTAAAATTTTATTGTATTTTTGCATTAATTTTTTTTATTTTTTTATAATCCATATTTAACAGTACCTGTATATAAAATAATCTTAAATAACATGCTGTACACAACAACTTGTATAAGTACGTAAGACTTTGACTTCACTTTAAGAATTCAGTCTTGTGTTTGTAAATACTTAACTTTGACCTTTGGCCTTTTAATTACAAACAATTACATTTCAATTACAAATTTTGAGTTGTGATAAGTTACATCTTTCGCTTCCTGCGGTTACATATTTATTTCACAGAACAAATTTACTATAGTTGTAATAACACATTCTATCAATGTTTACAGACAAACATTGTGAACGTCCTTTACTGTACCTAAAGCTTGGTTCCCAATAGGACGCAATCACGTAGGCGCAAGTGAGTTGACCAATCACAAATGACAGTTAGAATGATCCATCGCTTGTGATTGGTCAAATTACTTAAGGTGCGCTTACGTTATTGCGTTGCGGGAACCAAGCTTAAATCATTAATTTGTTTACGTTTGCTCTTTTATTGCACATTCTGTCAATATGGACGGATATACGAAGGGTTCTAAAGCCACACCGGCTATTATGACACCTACTTCATATTAAAGTCCACATTGACTTCCTATTGGTCAATCAGGGTCCATATTGGCCTTCTATTGGTCAATTAGGTTCCATATTGGCCTCCTATTGGTCAATCATGATAACAATTCCCTCCCTGAATGTTAATTCTATAGAGTTCAGTTCCATACAATTTTTACGTACCTATGCATTTCGGTCCCTTTTAAAACAACCGAAACCCCAAAGCTCTATAAATATTCAAATCACTTTAATCACTATTATTTACGAAACTGAGACTTGTATGACGTATAAATGATAAAATGTTCATTAAAACTTCCCGAGGTCCCAGCAGGTAAATGTCCACAATAAACACACTTTAATAGCACCTACATCGTATCTCCAATGAGTCGTTTATGTACAAAAAAATGATATCTCCAGGCGGCTGTCCCTTGTGAGCTACCAAGCAAAGCCCAGGACAGGAAGCCTAATGAACGTGGTTTCCTATTGCAAATTAAGTTTGTAGTGAAAGAAGTAACAACCAGTTGGCGAGTTTACTGATAAAGAAGGTTAATTAGCAGTACCTAACAATGTCTTCCTCATTTTCTGGTAGTCGATAAGCAGGTAGAGAGATCTTGCGAACTCTTATAGCAGGCTTTGGAGTTACTTTCTTTTCCTCATTATCTAGCACATCTTCACTAAATCGTACTGTCCGTGGTGAGCTCGAACGTCCGGTGTGACGTATGTGTGTGTATTTTGTTGGAAAGACATCGTTATTGTTCAGTAAGACTCCTGGTGGAGAGGTCGGAGATTTGACTGGAGAGGTCGAAAACATTGCTGGAGAGGTCGAAAACATTGCTGCTGGAGAGGTCGGAGACATTACTGGTGGTGATGATGATAGAGATGACGGCGATGCTGGCGAAGACGGTGGAGAAGAAGATATTCTAGATTCGTGTAAACTTTCGAGCAACCGTTCATTTGCCGAGTTCAAAGCTTTTATTTCTCTCTCCTGTTCTTTTATTCTTCTGTTTTGTTCTTTTATTTTCCTATCTCTTTCATTCAGTTGATTAACAATACAACTTCTTTCTCGTTTCAATGTTGCTTCAAAGTGGATAAGTTCAGCGCAGATATGATTCAACTGTGTGTCTTTTTCTTGCAGTTGTTTTTCTAAAGTGTTCTCTTTGTCTTGAAGTTGCAGCTTCCAGCCTGCAATCAGCTGTTTTGTTTTGCTCGATTGCATTTCAAGCCGTTTTGTTAAATCTTCCACTTGATCGTTCCTCTGCCTCAGTTTATACTCGAGGTGTTTTATCTCCCTTTGTAGCTGTAAAGAGAATGAAAAATTAACACAGCGTTAGAAATAAATACTCGTATATAAATTATGCATTGAATCGTAATGGTTCCCAAGATACACAGTTAATGTGCTCACTGGGCCATAGCGGTGGTCGTGTGCTTGATAAACTATTAATTCTTCATGATATAACCCTTAACACAGAAACAATTATATGATGTTTTTTCATAAATTATTTCTTTCAGAATTTTAGTTTCAAAAGGAAAGTCAAAGGATTATTATTATTGAACAATTATATTTTATTATGAATGACCACAAAAGACCGAAGAATAGCACATTATCTTGCTCTTATTGTCTCAAATCATTTCATGACGTAAAAGTCTTTATCAATGTTTCCTATTTTGTTTTCACTTCTGTAACTTATTCTTCTTATTCTTATTTACATTTGTATATACATTATTTTGATTTAAACAATTATTTGTTTTATCGAAACTATTTTCATGCTTGCTTGATCGTATTATTATATTTATATAAAACTAGCTCACGTTTTACTATTGGTTATGAACATAATTATTATTATATTAATATATTGTATAACTTAACTCCTTATACTTCTATTACGCTTCTAATTACTAAATTCAATAGCTCCGCCCAGCGTCTCATTGCATTGTTAAGCTCCTCCCCCTCGAACAAATCCCTCCTTCTATTAACCAATACTCCTCCACTATTGTACACCAATCATGGCGATAGTATAAATGACAACCATGTCAACCCAACAAAAACTGAACAACAAAAATGTTGATAACAACACGTATTTGTTGATTGACAGTTAACCCCAGAATGTCAGAATCATGTATTAATGTGTAAAAGAAAAATCAACATTAATGATTGATACGTTGTCAATCAATTGTTATGTAACAATACTTGTAAATGTGTTTACTTAAAACACAATCGTTTTCTAAGTACTGGCATTAACTTCGTTATAAGAGTTTCAATTATAAAGTTACAAACTTGAATCACAAAAAGTAAAATCCCCATTGACATAATATAGAATGAACAATAGATTTTTTAGGGAAAGTTTCACAGAAGAACTTTTCACAAAAATGTTAACGAATTGTTATAAGAGTGTTAAATGCTAAGTATTTATGTTACACACTTTAAACACGAAGAAAGCAAATTTCCCATTAACACAGATATATGAGCTATTATTTTTTAGGGAAAGTTTTAGACAAGAACCTTTCACTTGTTAAGGAACAGTGTACTTTGTGAAACTGGCAATTGTTATTCCGTTTTTATTTTTATAGTTCCTGTAGTACTGAAACTGGTGCAGCAATCATTGTCGTAATATAACGTAACCAATTTTCAAGTAGGCCTACCATAAAACCATGGAGGAAATATACAGATATATATCTGTATATTTCCTCCATGATAAAACTGACCTTTATCTATGTAAACAAGGATACAATTATTGCATGCAAATAATAATGATATCCAACACAAGGTTAAAAGTCTTCAACGTTTGCATTATTAACGTGTTTTCGTGTTTTCGTCCAATTAATTCCCATGGTCAGTTAAGGTCCCGGACTTATCACATAATGGTATTAATTAGGACAAATCTTACGTTATTAAATACAGTTCAATCAAAGAAACAATCAGAGCAAAACAAATATCGTCCATTAAATTAGTGAGTTTTTTTGTACTTTTTAAAAATAAAATATCACCACCCACTCACGTAACACGTTAAGCATCGACCATGGAGGTAAACAAACCTTCATGCATCGATTCCCTTCCCCCTCTCCCAATAATGAACGAAAGTATGTAAATAAATAAATAATAATCTTACCAGGGCTACGTGGTTTTCCTTCTCAACTACAGCGTGGTTTCGCGTTAAAAGATTAATAAGTACCATATTGACTATGAACGTCAGACAACAAGCATAAGAAATAACACAACCTGTTGCTAGTGTAGACTAAACTGATTTAACAAGTTTGAGGCTATAGTTTCCCCTTTTATAACACAAACTTCAAGACGGTTTCCTGCCAGCAATTTTCAATAGGTGTTCACCGCGCGGCGGTAAACGGTTAACTAAATCTTCCGATGATATTTTGTGTTGTTTACTTGTGTTGCGTGTTCCGTAATCCCCCGCGGTGTTGAATACATCCTTTGTGTTATCACCGCGCTTCAGCAAACACACGGTACATACGGGTATACAAGCTATATTATTATGACAGGTGAACGTGTGACTCCAGGTGGTTTAACCTCCCCTCCAAACCCTACCACCTGGTACGACAGACCCCTTTAGCCTTTATTTTTGCTGGGAACCAAGGATAATTAACCTGTAGCTTTTGTAAACGATACTGACCGAATACACGATTTTGTTACTAGAGCGTGGGATAAACGACATGTAGTATAATTAATATATACACATTACCAAACTAACAATATTTGATTAAGTTTAACCCTCATTACGAACCAACTGAAACATATGCTTTGAAAGTAATAACAATAAAAGATCTTACGATATTGCATTAACAATAATACATTTACTAAAGAAATCACGTCTAAAAATAAAATTACTAAATTTAGTATTATTGCTAAAGGGGGTCGGCAAATTTTCAAACAAATTTTGTTAATGTTGTGCTTAAAATGTATTTTTATAATATGTGTAAATACATGAAATGTGGGCATGTTGTTATTAACTAAAATTGTATTTAAAAATAGATTTGTGTGAGTGTCGCAGACGACGTGTCCGTGGTTTTAAACGTTCCCAATGCGCGACATTTACATTTGGCGCCGATAACATTTATCTCGGCAGACTGCGCATTCAAAAAGGTAAACAATGTCCCGCCCAGAACAATTAACTATCTCCTCTTTATCTTCATATTTAAAAGGACATTTATCTTGTGTACAAATCTAATTTGAAAGCAATTTTGTATGTAGTGTATTTTGATCGATATGATAAATAGATTCGGTCTATGTAAATTGTAATTACGATGTAAATAAATTGTCGCATTAAAGATATAGGCCTATTGTCCCCCTGAAAAAATAATTATTTTAATTTTTTTTATAGAATATTTCATTTTAATGTCGCATAATATTTACCGACGGCGTATTCACTTTGACCAATAATTAGATCGAAAAAAAAAATTATTTACTTGAAAAAACTGTAATTTAAACCAAACAATTGGCTGCCAACCAATGGTTGAATTTAACCATTTATTTTGTAATTTTGTAAGTGAAAAAAAATAATTGATTAACTTTATTAAGGCTACAAAATAACCTATTCAAAGTCTGATTTAATTAATCTTCATTTTTCATGTTTTTGGGGGACAATATGTCTTTAAGCTATCGATTCTCGGCACTGTACCTATAATGGGTGATGCTGTCACATGTGATACATATATGGTAGTGTATTACAGGATTTGCCTATAATACTGTATAGATAATGTATACTTTACTATAATAATATCTATGGTTATCTACTCTACACCGAATTGTCTTTTAATTAAATAAATGTAGAGTCATCAAATAAATAAATGAACAAATAAATGAACATATTGTTATGATTAATAATCAGTGGCCCGGGGACCTGGATGTGACCAACCTGATTCCCATGAATCGCTAATAATCATTTTAACACTGAATACATTTAATTGATGAATCTGACCTACTTAATCTGAAGGAAACTATTAATTGGGAAACGACAATTCGCCCATTCATTTTTTTTATTTTCAATTATTTTAAACTATTTTTAGGATGGCTCTAAAAGTTACTCCATGCTAAAAAGTAAAAGTAAAATTTTCGTTCAAGGGTTGCTTGTTAAGTTAGTTTCATATTTATTAAGTAGGGTGTGTTTTTTTATGATCCATTGTATTTACAATGTGGGCGATTGGTTAATTTCCGATTGTAGGCATTTATATCGCGTGCAAACAATTTTCGCGAGGCAAATTATTGCCGCGAGGCAAATTATTGCTTAAAAGAAGAATATGTAGGCCTGTTTACTATTATAGAGCGAGAAAATTTGTTATGAAAATTTAGCATGCCAACCGTGTTTATTTACCCCGGGATTTACCCACACTTCAAATATGTGTGGGTGTTTTTTTTTTGCATAATTTTTACATTTAGCATAAAAATTGTCATTTTTGTTACCTCAAGTGTGGTAGACCTTATCCATTAGTTCTTTACACTGCTATTTCAGTAGGCCTATTATTTCCCCATGGCAAGAATAAGACTATTTTCATACAGTAACTAGAGTAGATCTACATTGTATTATCTTGTCGAGTTCCTGTGTATGCTTTGATAACATTTATTACTGCAGTAATACAGGAAATATGATACAGATTACGCTTTGATAACATTTATTACTGCAGTAATACAGGAAATATGATACAGATTACATAATTATTAAAACATGTTCGACCTATTTCCTTATCAATTTACACTTTTATATTTGTCTAATTATGAGCTACATTTTGTATATGATTTAATTCATTTTAAACCTATTTATAAATGTTTATACAAGCTCTTATCTCACTGATGTAATCTAATTTTAAACGATTCCTCACATCATGAAAAAACACGTAAAAAGATGTAGCCATGCACCACGCCCATTTATAAAAAAAAATATTTGCACCATTATGCACCACGCCCATTAAAAAACATATGTTGCTGCCCCCATGATAATACACCTATCTGGATGTGATATAAAACCACAAAACGAGCAATACAATTTACCAATCTACAATATTGGTCTGACATGAACGTGACCCCTGAGTTCAACTTACTGCCAAGGTCATTTACTCAGCTCTAATTGGTTAAAAGGTAAGAAAGTACGGAAAGAAGTTTTGGAGTTAGGGATCCGTGTTCAATCACCGAATCTCGATAAAATGTATAAAGGATTTATTTAAAACACGCCTTTGTTTATTTATTGTTAGGATTGTAATAGAATAATTCAAGAACAATGTGTTATTATATTATATATCAATTTTAAGGAGCTGTATACTTTTCTATTGTTACTCTGTGTCTGTTTTTTTTTATTCCAATGTATTAGGCCTAAAGAAAGATTGAAAATTTAAAAAAAAATAAAAAAATTAAGGAGCTGTCTTACAATTCCAATTGGCGTTCCATACGAACCATTGGTATCCCAAATACGATTTACCCTATAGAGGTAGGCTTGTGAGTTTCGTATACGAAATTATTTTGCTTTTATTCTGCGTAAGACTGAAGTATATTTTAATTATTCCTATTTCGTGTTGATCCTCGGGATACTCTAACAGACATGGGAATTTCATTTTAACAAATGATACAGATTTAATGGTGTATAGCTTCATTGTGTATTTATCATTGTACCATTATATAGAACAACACGCGACGGAATGCTGAAATCCATTTGTGTTCTTTTAACAATAATAATTTTCGCACAATCCCCTTTTAAGTTATCGCTCTGATCACTAATATCATGTCAAAATGATTAGTGTGCGTTCCGCGTGGTTAGCTAAGCGCCTACCGGAGCCATGCATTCGGTACCGGTCTGAGCTAAATTTGTATTGTTAATAATAAGTATAATGCAGAATACAATTGACGGATCAAGTACCATTATCGAATTGTGTCAGACAAGAGTTGTGTGGGTCTAATTTGATTTGAATATTCTGTTTGTTATACAATAGTGTCTGTAGTTTATAATGTTATCTGATGCTATTTACGATCAGATAGCCTAGACTTTACATTATTAGATTAATTAAGACCTGATAGTTGTGTTGGAAAGTAGGACCGCATTGGTACATTTTGTAAAATAGGTATTCGCATTTGACTTAATCATCGTCTGAACAATAGTGACTCGCTTATTTTCATCGTTAATAGGGAGGTTTCGCAATCTTACGAAAACGAATACGTGTGCGTGACGTATCCGTTTTCGTTATCGTATTCGTAAGATTGTGAAACCTCTCTAATGATAATTAAATTCGTATATAATTATAGTGTAGTCCCAGCAAAGAGTGAAATTACACTCTTCCCTTGTAGTCCTGTGTTCATGATGGTGGGGACGAAAGTTGACAGTTCAACGTTTTCCAATTTCTTGCCATGTGAATCTGACTGTCTGAACCACCGCACTGTGGCGTAACGGCTTTGAGCGCTCACTGGCTAAACCCAGGTGCCCCGGAGCTTATGGGGACCCTGAGCAGTACCCAGAGGGAACAGGCATTAAAATATGTAAAAAATTGCTAAAAACACCCGAGGCCTCCAGTGTTGGAGAGCCAGTTAGAACTCCTAAACCAGGGACTGGACTTGTCTTTTGGACTAAGTATGTCTCTGCACTTAAATGTATTTCGAGTATGGAAAGTTCTTATAATTCTAATTTAATATAAAATGACGTACAACATTGTCTGGAGATGGGCGGGGGTTCAAATCAACACGGTACCGGCGCCTTCAATGTAAAGGTACCGATTAATACGGTATGATGTTTCGTATTAAGGTACCACCCGCACCTGTACTAAACCGGTGCCAATCCCATAGGCCCAAATTAAGAGTGTATTCATGACTTCTGCCCACGTTCGTCCTGGAAAAAAAAAACACGCGTACCGGTGTCCCTTTATAGTCGGTAGACTTAAAAAACATTTGCCTACCTGCTCACGTGACTTCATTGTTCCGCTATTGTTGTTATTGTTCTCTGTCGGTGATGCCGATTCCGACGATATATTATTGATGAACGTCATTTGGTTTATTTGGCAATAACTCATCTGAATTGTGAACAGATCTAGAGTAAATGAAAACAAAAACGGGAGATTTTGACTTACTTTGGTCAGAATATAGTCGGCTGGTACATGAACCTGAGCGCCACAACAGATTCTTTTGGTGAAGACGTCAGCTGTACCGGTGGTGCGTAGCGTATGATGTACAGTACATAAATGGAACTCATTATCTTGATCTTAATCTATTTTCCATGATTAATGTAATGAAAAGACATACGACGGATGTTCTTTGCAACTTTAATGAAACAATAAACCTGCAACATGGTCCTATTATGGGCCTAATAAATTTAGGCTATATCACACATACGTACGTACCTCATGAAATGTATCCAAACACTGTATCTAGCAGGAGGAGCAGGTGTCAAAGCGGCCTAAACGAGTTAGCAGGACATTTACGGCACAACACATGGAACGTGTCTTTGATAATGGACCAAGTTAAAATGAATGAACGGTGGACAATCAATAACAAGTTTGTCCTCGCATTTACGAACCATTAAACAACGTTGAATTATCGACAAGGACGTAGAGAATTATGCCGAAAAAACAACCGATATCTCAAGCTTCTAAACCGGTTATATTTTAATATCCAGTTCATTTAAAATTAGGTTATGTCGTAATAACAGCCATGCAGCCACTTCGATAAATTAGTGTCACTCGTAAAAACCGTTCTCCTGTTTGGCGGATTTGATATTTATTTTTTGCAACAATATATATTTCCACTATTGCCAACTTACCCCATTAGGCGATGTTGTACGAGATGGCATGTCGTTGACATTCCAGTAATTCGTAACCCTTATATTGAGTCGCATTAAAAGTGGAATATATTACCTAGTTTTACGTCAAACTGTATTACATCTGGGACTGCAATATGTCTCTGATTTATATTGAGGAGTTAGACCTATACGCTATAATATATGACGAGGGTAGCCATGTGATTTTCAGCCCTCTGCATCCCGGTATCCGCAGCGCCCCTGGCTGTTTTAGCAATCCCAGTGTAACCGAAGCACCCCTGCCTGTTTCAGCAACCCCAGTCTAGCCGCAGCGCCCCTGGCTGTTTTATCATTTCAGACAGCTCCCCTGGCTGTTTTAGCAATCCCAGTGTGGCCGAAGCACCCTGCCTGTTTCAGCAATCCCAATCTAGCCGCAGCGCCCCTGGCTGTTTTATCATTTCAGACAGCTCCCCTGGCTGTTTTAGCAATCCCAGTGTGGCCGAAGCACCCTGCCTGTTTCAGCAATCCCAATCTAGCCGCAGCGCCCATGGCTGTTTCATCAGCTCAAACAGCTCCCCCTGGCTGTTTTAGCAATCCCAGTGTAGCCGAAGCACCCCTGCCTGCTTCAGCAACCCCAGTCTAGCCGCAGCGCCCTTGGCTGTCCTATCCTATTATTTTTAAAACCATATTGTATTTTAGACCGACCCTTTTCAGGAATGGGTCCAATTTTTAACATTTTTATTGTATCGATAACAACCAAACAACTAGACGCAATTCTTCTTTACTGTTTTTATTATGCAGGCAAAAAGCATTGGAGGTGGCGTATTAATCGTGACCACCGCCTATTAACACACCCCTGGGGGTAAACCATGTGTATATATTGTACTGATTACAGCTGCCATTACACCATTACGCAATTTTACGGACAAAAAAATTATTTACATTATTTTAATTAATAGCTAACAGATATCCTTGAGTATTCACTCACCTTGTCTGATTCATTTCAGGTATTAGAGCCTCCAATTCTTATTTGAGAGTGTTCAACCTTCGTTATAATGCCACATAAGTGACAATTTACAGCAGAGCAAACTTGAGATAACACGTAGGCCTACCTATCTGATTAATGAACTTGAAAGACAGTCCCGTCGTCCAATACTAGAAAACAAAAACACAATAACACAATATCGTTGTTATTCTGAACACTTTGGGATTTTTTCAATTTGTACACGATACTATGACGTCATAGACGTTTAAATCCCTATTGTGCGGTAAAAGGTTATATCAATCGCATGTTTAAATATTTGGTTCAGATTTAACCAACGTACTATTCTATTTAAAAAAAACAACCTCATTGACATGTCACTGAGAGGCACTTCAATTTTGACGGACCCACTTTAGACCCACTTAGATACGTGTTTGTTATCTCATCTATTAAAGTATATTCCAGGTAGATAAGTTGAATAAATATTGAAATTACAGAACGATTTAGTAAAAAGTGTTTTCTTCTTGACAAAGAACAGAGGAGTGATTTAGACACAAAGGAAATTGTTGATGCGTACGAATTCCAGGATTACTATTAAAAAAGTAAACATTTAACAACTCTTACAATATCAAGAAGATAACGTTGTCTAAATTAGTTCAATTGGGGAAATTACAGTTTAATGGTCAAGGAGGAGAAGGGGTGCAGACGGCCCTAGTTAGAGCGATAATACAGATAAGTTGTCTACCTATTTGCCATTAAGTTATTGCTTAATTTAAAAAAAGAAAAAAAACCGTTGACAATCCTGATGTTGTGGATGGATTCTGATGGATTCCCCCTCCCCCCCCCCCCCCACCTTCCCAAAAAACCAACAGAAAATAGAAACTGAGCCGGGATAATGGAAGAAAAAGGTTCCATAGTTCAATATCCAACAACAACATTTGCGACTGCGTCCGGGTGGTAGTCTGGAAAACAGTACCATAATTCAAAATGTACGCCTACTCCAATAATTCTAAATACCAGTTTTTCCAAATAATTTATTTCAAAATTGTGATAACCTTGAAGACAAGGGGGTGCTTATATAAAACATTTTTAGAGTATATTACCATCGTCGATATATCACTCACTATTTCACTAGTTTTATTGGGTTTTTAACTTGTTTGTGTGTTAAATAGTGTCAGATTTTCGAAGTTTTGACGTTGATTTATGTGTACTTCCTCCCTTGGCTTTTCCTTCAGCTACTGTTCATTAGTTTTGACGGAAGGGCGGTGATGCCCAATGACAACGAGAGAAATGCAAAGTACAACATTCGTGTAAACAGCGGGTTCTGTACTGCCACCTTTGTTGACAGCTAGTCGTTGTACCTAATTTACGACGACACAATTAAGGAAGGGGTGTGTTTATATACGTATTTTGTAGGCTAATTAGTAACCTACAGTAGGCTACTCCAATTAGATAATAATAATAAATTCTTATTTCGGGAACTCTATTATAATATGATGTACGGTTAGATGTAGGCCTAATTTAGGAGGGACATTTGAAAGGGATTGTTTTTCTTCATAGGAAAGTTTTCGATTTCATTTGCATATTACCAGTCTACGTATCTTTAACTTATTTTTTTTTCTATAGCTTGGTTCCCACTAGAACGTAACGCAAGGACGTAAACGCAACGCAAGCGTTTTAACCAATGACAAACAAAGTTATAGACAGTTAGCAATCACAAGCGAATAAGCTATCGCTTGTGATTGGTCAATTCACTTGCGTTGCGTTACGTCCTTGCGTCGCTAGTGGGAACCACGCTTAATGAGTATCAATAACGCATAGAGGGCGACGTTTAACTTATGTAATTAAGACAAAACAAGCGGTTTTTTTTTTTGGGGGGGGGGGGGGGGATAATACTATATATAAATGTGCTAATTGAATTACTAGACTGCCTTATATGTTTATAACATGATTTTTGGAGTTCAGAAATTCACTCGACAGTCTCGTATTTCAAAAGCATTATGATAAATCATTGAACATTTCATAAATATTAATTTATTGCTTTCTGTGTTAGTTGATTTGCTAATAATAAATCGTCCAATAGAACCGTGCATAAGATCACGCTAACATCCAGCTCAGAAGGAGAACAACAAAATGTGATGTGCCCATATATGGACACGATGACATCATACCACTACAATATTTGAGCATATCGTTACCATATTTGACCACATCACAAATTTGTTGTCAAACTAGTTTGATAGTGTAGACAGAGCTTCAGATTCATCTATACTAGGAAGGGGATTTAATACAATAGGCCTATTCAGGAATGGTTCCATATGGTTCATTATTTTTGTTCTTTTTTTCTACGTAAGTGAACAACTTTATCAAAACTGCAAAATGACATATTCAAATTTTGGTTTAATCTAAATTTTTCATGTTTTGGAGGACAATACATCATCAAAAATAAAATTATACATGGGATTTTTTTGCAAAAAATGACCAAAATAATTACACAATCTCTTCTGCCACAAGAAGAAAATATTAAAGTTTCATTTATTATTTGGCACAAACATTCCAGGAAACTTACCATGGCCTATAAGAAGTTCAACATTATAAAACCAAAACATACAAATTACACATAGTTTTAAATCTTTATTGATTATCACTGTTGGATAAATGCTTTTACAGCAAAATTCAATTCATTTTTCAAACATTTGGAAAAACATTATTTCTTTTAAAAGTAATAAAATTATGAAAATAATGATCATACATTTCTCATATTAACATGTTATTTAAAACAAAAAAATATATAAATTTTAATATTAAAAACAGTGCATAGATATACCAACTATAGCATTCATTTTGTTGCTTAAAATTTCTACCAATAGAAATATCAATTATTTAATTTTTATACGTACTACGTTTTCTTTATTTAATGAAATTTGTTTCACTACGTGTGTATCGGTGATCGAGGTCGATATGGAGAGGATGCTAGAGATGTGTCACCAAAGACGTTAGAATACGAGCTCTTTAGAAACTGCACATAGTTTTGCATGCTGCGGTTAGTACTGTGTGACTGCTCTAGGCGATCTTTTAGATCGTGTAACCTAGAGTTGAACTTGCGTTCTCCCTGAAAAAGACAAAAACATGTTGGATACAAAGAGCATTTATAAAGTTCTCTATTATGTTTTAAGACCATACAACTATTGAAACAGGTGTATTCTTAAGCTCTGTCTACACTATCAAACTTTATGTGACAAAAAATGCGATGTGCTCATATCTGGACATGATGTCATATCACTACCATATTTGGGAACATCACCCTTTTTTTTGTCAAACTAGTTTGATAGTGTAGACAGAGCTTTAGAATTTAGTTGAATTTATTAAAAGTTTGAGATGCACAAAGTGTATACATTTAGATCACTTCAAAGAACCAATTGTATGTAGGGAATCACTTCAGTGTACTGGTTCATCTCAGCCCCTGCTGTGGACAGACGAATGCCGTTTGGTGCCAGCTGTATAAAACAAAGTAACACTTAGGGAAAATTAGGGAAAATTATCTAAAAGAATGAACATAAAGCATTATTTATTAACCTCTTCCTTTCCTCGTCGCAGTTGAACAGCTTCCGTTTTACTTCGGCTCAACTGAGACTCGAGTTCCAGGATCCTTGCATGCCAGTTACGCTCACGTGCGATAGACTTCTCGCGAGACTCTTCCTCTATTCGACGGTTATCTGCGATAGATTGTTCTAGTTGTCTTGTGAGGCTAGCTAGCTCTCTGTTTTTATCTTCAACTTCAAGCTGAAAAGAAATGCACTTTGTAATGTGTTGGATACAATTCCTGATTTTATTATTTAGCTCTGTCTACATTATCAAATTTTATGTCACAAATGTGATGTGCCCCATATATGGACATGATGATGTCATATCACTACCATATTTGAGCATATCACTACCATATTGGGCATATCACACTTTTTTTGGCAAACTAGTTTGATAGTGTAGACAGAGCTTAAGGATGGATCCAGGGAGTTTTAGCTATATATGACATTTTGAACATTTTTACTATTAATTATATAGGTGCAACTATTATTGCCGTTCATGTTCTTGGACCCGCCCCCTGATTTATGGCTGGACAGACAATTATCTTACCTGATTCTGACGAAGCGTTTCTTCTCTCTTACTCAGTAGACCATGCATATCCCGATTCTCTACTTCAAATTCATGAGATTTTCTAATAACGAAAACAAATAAGCATTTTGAAAAGCAATTATTTTTATTCCATTTACACAAACGACCCTCGAGTTACATATCACAATTAGTGCCCACAACCCATTATCTTCTCATTGGCCGACATGACTAAAGCTCTGTCTATATTATACAACCTTATGTGACAAAAAATGTGATCTGCCCATATATGAACATGATGATGTCATATCACTACCACATTTAAGCATATAACTACCATATATTGGGCACATCACAATTTCTTGTCACATGATGTTTTATAGTATAGACAGAGCTTTATCTACAGAATAAAAAACACTGCGATCTTCACACAATGTAAACACATTTAGTTGTTACCTTTCTAGAGGTTCAATTTGCGATCTCAATGTACGGCATTCATCCTGAGCTTGGTGCCACTTGTCCCGCATAGCTTCCAACTGTTCCCTCTGCTGGTCCATCTATCATAAAATTTAATACATGTATAGCATAGGGTAGGTAATTATTATACAGGCTGGTCGTGTGTGCGTTTTCTTAATGTACTAATATAGACAATAGTTTCAATTATTAACTATATATGTGTTTATCAACTCAACTATATTTTGGAATCAAATGATGTGAATGTAAACGTTTCTTAAACCACAATAGAAAGCCTTTTTTCCAAAAGACTGTTACATTTAGCATGTTCCCTCCAGAATTTTTTGTTCTTTTTCTGTTTAACAGTCAGCATGAATAATGAATTAACCAAATTCATGCTCGGTGTAATTAAAGCATGCTAAACGCTCACGATATTTTTCTCAGGACTCTGGACCGAATCCGGTGTGATGTTAAAGTAGTTTAAAAGGACATTTCGGGACAAAATGTCAACCTCAAATAGAGGTGTCGCCTGAATTGGAAGGAATTCTAGTTTAGTTTAATCTACTGCGCAGAAAGTGAAATCATTTTTTGTTGGTAGTATGGGTAGTATACCTTTAGAGTAATGTCATTGATTAGTTGGGTTTGTTCCGAGGATCGTTTTTCCTGTGCAGTCAGTCGCTCCGTTGCTGCTAGCAGACGTTGTTCTGACGATCGCAACATTTCTGGCAGGGGCTGAAGGTCATCCAGTTGCTGTTCAAGACGTGACCGAACCTGAAAGTTAAAATAAACAAAAGTTACTAAAAATAATATTTTATAGAACCAGGGACAAGTCCAGGACCCAATAAAATGTTCCCTAAATAGAGGTTGGCTGTTATTATGTTATATATTTCTCCTTGTTTATTTCACAGGAAAGTGTCCCCTTAACAGGTGCTAGCCATAGTGTTACATATTGCCTCTTATTCATGTTAAAGTGTCCCCTTGATAGGAGTGTGCCCTGAATACAGGTGTCCCAAAGGAGGGGCTGTACTGTATAGGATTTGGTAAAACCTATATATGTTGACAGCTCTTATGATCTTCCGTAGTTTTGCTTTTTACCAATCATTTGTAACATGCCACCTGATAACATATTATTGTGTAGACAGGGCACAAACTCCTAACCCTGGTAGAGTAAATTGAAACATGCAAAATAAAAAGAGGTTTTACATTTGTAACGCTAAGAACAATTGAAACATAATCCCAGATACCATTAAAGTGTCACCCAACGTTAAACATGCAGAAACATATAAAAACAAAAAAATACATGGAACAGAACATAAAAAAGTTAAAAACATCGTACACATTACAATTGGAAGAAAAATTAAAATTCTGCAAATAAGAAAGTAATCTACTTTTAAACCTCTTAATTTTTCTGTTAATATCTTGTTTTCTGGCAATAAAGTACACTATCAAACTTAATGTGACAAAAAATGTGATTTGCCCAGATAAGTCATCACTACCATATTTGGGCATATCACTACCATATTTGGGCACATCACACATTTGTTGTCAAACTAGTTTGATAGTGTAGACAGATCTTAAGAAAATTAAATACAAAATAGAAAATAAAACATGCTTTGTTCACATTGAACACATTACAGAAGTGATGTGGATGCATGCACGTAAAGATACCAGTCTACTTACTTTAGAAAACCACTTTTCACAATTATTAGGAACATTCTACGTTTATGTAAAATACAAAAATGTATTGATAAAAAGATAGAAAATGTATCAGAACCATAGCCAGCATAAAATGTTCACCACCCACCCCAATTCCCCAGCACAAATCGTCATATTTTATATTAATAATTTTATTTAAAGCATCTTTGTATGGTATGTTTTTAACCTCTTGCTACGGCCTTGTGTATTACTCATTTCATATGTTTTTTTTTTTTAAATAAAAACACAGGAAACTAGTAACACAGTACCAGTGTAAAATTGAAAGTTTACCAAGTAAGGAAGACAAAACAGCACCCAAATATATAGATTTAGAAAGCATGACGCACCCTTTCTATTTCAGAATGACTCTCATCCAGGATGCGCGACTTTTCTCTTTCTTCTCTTTCAAGCCGTAAATTAGCGTCGGCAGCCTCTCTTTGCGACTTGGACATCTGAAAGGAATAAATACAAAAGGAAATCTAAATAAGAAAGTATATTTTGTTTGAAGCCTCACACATCTGGCTTTAAAGAACCTAGTGTATCCTTTGGCGGAGTAGGGGATTACCTCGGTGTACTGGTCCAACTCAGCCCTTGCTGGACAGATGAATGTGCTGTTTGTTGGCAGCTGTCCGACACTCTTTGTGCCGGAGAAGAATAATGTTATGCATGTTGTCTACTATTTAGGCTGCAGGTCATTCCAGGTCATTTACTTTACTATAAATCATTCTTTGTTATCTATATTCTATTTATAAATATGTACAATTTATGTCAAAATTACAATTATCATTCTCTTCTCTCATGTTCATAAATGTAAAAATGATGAAGTAGTTATGGAGATTTTTTCATCAATACATCGAACATCTGCACTTACCCGAGTCTTTTGATCAGACATTAGTGACTCATATTGACCTACGGTTGATTTTAATTGGTCAATTTCTGAATTTGAAAACTTAAGCTTGTCTTCAATCGTTGCCAAAGTTACCTGCCAAAACACCAAATAAATATAAAGCCTCGATTACGATTTAATGGAAATGGATTGGACATGTGTTATGAATAGAGGATAACTGCCATTGTATGACAGCTTTAACATGGTGTCCTGAAGGGAGGAGAAAAGTTGGACGTCCAAAAACAACGTGAAAACGGACAGTAGAAAAAGAGAGAACAGAGTTGGGATGGAAATCATGGAACCTAGCCAATCCTGTGGCCAGGGACCGGATGCGTTGGCAGAGGAATCTTGCAGCCTTATGGGCTAAAGAGTCCGAAGAGGATAGGTCAGGTGATTACGATTATATAAATGATGGTACAGGCAGTAGATAGCGCTGCTATGCTGTTTGGTTTTCCTATTTGATGTAGTATTAATAAATTCTAAAGATTTAATTACTGTAGTTTTAAAGTTAAATATATAAATGCAAATATGTATTATGTATGTGAAAAGAATTCTCAAGTTTGTATAGATTACTTTGAGTCTTTCATTATCAAGTTTAAGACTGGTCACTTCAGCAGTTTTGCTAGCAATCTGTAAACTCATGTTGTCATGCGTAGACCGACCAGCTACTTCCGTCTCTCGCAGAGATCCTTGAAGACCTTCTACACGTCTGTAAAGATCAAAACAAAATAACATTTGATAATCCCAACAAAAACATATTATTGGCTAAAGCTCTGTCTACACTATCAAACTAGTTTGACAAAAATATAGTAGTGATGTGCCTAAATATGGTAGTGATATGACATCATCATGTTAATATATGGGCACATCATTCATCATTTTTGTCACGTAAAGTTTGATTGTGTATATAGCGCTTCAGCCAATGAGCCTTTTGTGATAGCCCTGTTTATGAATACTTGGCACCTAGAACTCTTTCACACAGTCACAGTACTTATTAGTAGTAATTGTTACCAAGATCTTATTTCACTTACTGGGAAAGTATTTAGTTAAATACTCTTTTTTGATAACCAACACTTACTGGGAAAGTAGTTCATTTTCATGAACAATCTGCAGCTTTTCACGTTCAAATTTCGATGCTTTTGCCTTCCACTGTTCTATCACGGCCACGCTGTCTGCAATCTGAGCCTCTCGTTCAAGAACCTGAGAATTTAATTGGTCAACAGCATCCTCACTTCTGCTAGCTCTTTGTTTCTGAATTCTGAAGAGAGAGATGGAAAAACGGTGAGACATATTAGAGTAAAGCTCTGTCTACACTATCAAACTTTATGTGAAAAAAAAATGTGATGTTCCCTTGTTGATGTCATATCACTAAGATATTTGGAGCACAACATCACACTTTTTTGTCAAACAAGTTTGATAGTGTAGACAGAGCATAACTCTAATCTTTAAAGCAAAAATACTATTTATGTAATTTAATTAACCAAGCACTACTTTGTACCTTGTGGCTTTCTTCAGAGCTTCCTTATCTGCAATAGCCTTCTCTTTCGCGCCACTAAGAAGTCCCTGCAGATGCTCCACCTCAATCTTCTCCTGTTCTAGCTGGTTCTCTATGTTCCTGATCTGCACTGCCATCCGGTTGCAATCTGCTTCTCTCTTGCGCAGCTGGTTCTGCAGATGGGCTCTGGTGGATTCCAGAGAGGACTGGAGATCCTGCATCGTGTTGGTTTGTCCCTTTTCTGCAGCCAGCATCGCTTTCAAAGATTCCACCTCGTGTTCCTTGTCCAAGATCGACAGACGCAGCTTCTGGTTCGTGGCATCGGATTCGGTGAGTTTCTTCAGCAGAACGTCCCTTTGTACGTCCACCTGCTCTCGAGAAGCCTGTTGATAAAATAGTAAATTGCATTTATAAGCTCTGGGCTCTCTATTCCAAAATTAAATATATTGAGGACTATTGCATCCCACCCATCATCTAGTTCTGTTTACACTGGATCCGCCACTGTTATAATTACATTATAAAGATAGTCCTATGTAAGGTACAGTATAATTATCATTACAACTTGCTTATTCGATCCCTCGGGCAATAAAACAGTGGTAACCATATTTACTAGGGCCTCTATAATTACATAAAATTCGCCTTTTAAAAAATGTATTTTTCCGAATTTTGTAGCAGTTAATGTGTAACATATAAGCACAAAATTTTATTAACTAGGAAAGGAATACAATTAAAAATAATTAACTTTAAATCAAGCTTAAATAAATATGCTGTAGAATGTCCATAAAGGAATGAATTACTTCGTTTCGATGATGATCTCTAAGCATCTTTCGCAATACTCTGTTAGTATTTTCAAAATCATTCAGCTTATCAAGGAGGAGATCTCGCTGTTTTGTCAAAATCTTTCCATCGTGGGAAGACATTCGTTTTTCCTTCAAATAAAAAAGAAAGAAAAAATGTTACTAAACTTCAACGCATCGAGACATATCTGATATGGAAGAAAGTATCTATAAAGAAATTTGTTATATAATGAAAAAAAAAAGTCATTTTAAAAAAATTTCAAAAAAATGTAATGTGCCCATATATAGACATGATGATGTCCTATCACTACCATATTTGGCCATATCACTACATTATTTGGGTACATCACATTTTTTTTTGTCAAACTAGTTTAGATAGTGTGGACAGAGCTTAAGAAACAGTACCTCTTTGAGCCTGTGAACAGTCCTACGTAGCTCATTCATTTGCTTAACGGCCGCCCCAGCATCCATCTCAACCTCTACTAGCTGCTTCATCAAACGATCACGCTCTGATCGACTAACATTATGCTCTGTCCTGTGTTGCAAAATGTGAAATATTTTGTCAACCATTCATTTTGAACAGTATAATTTTCAATCAAAGACGGGAACCCCTTAAGCTCTGTCTACACTATCAAACTTTATGTGACAACAAACGGTGACGTGCCCATATATGGACATGATGATGTCATATCACTACCATATTTGGGCACACTGTCTAATTTGATAGACAGAGCTTAACAGGTTACATCATCCACTTATCACCCCAGCCCTGTACATTAAATAAGTAATTAACCCTTCCTTACCTTGATAGGTTGATCTCATCTTCCATTCTCTCCATCGTTTCCTGCAGTGTCTTACTCTGCCGCTCTGTTGTATGCAGCTCTTGCTTGTAATCCAGTATCTCTTCCTCTTGGTCCTCCAGCAGTTTCTTCGACAGCAACAACTCTTCTCTTGCTCGAGATGCTTCACGTTTTGTTTTCTGCAGTTCACGCTAGAAACAACAATATTAAGTGAATATCTAATGTTATTTTGACAGCATCAATTCTTTCCTAAATTTCTTCATGCTTTTCCCGACAGAAATTGAATAACCAAGCCAGAAAAAAATACTGGACTTACAATTATGACCTGTAATGTACCACACACTATACAGATATGTTGGAACCATTTAAAATAAGTACCGTATATGCATCTTGCCTTGCAAAAGTTGAACTAATACAATACCAATATACCTTGCCTTGATGAAAACAAGATCATCTAATCAAATTAATTATCTCAGATGACTGAATCAATTCAAACCTAATAATTCAATTGTAAATAATCAATTTAAGCCTAATTGACTATTACTGTATTGTCTTATACCACATTTAAAAAGTGAATACGTAATTAACAGAGATATCTGTTACGGTTCATTGACTACACTACTACTGTTTAACTATACCCTTTGCTACAGTATTACATAATCAATATTCATTCGAATTTATTATTACTCAATATTTATAACAACATCATTATATTCATTTAGAATTTTAAATTTAAGTCTTTTTTTAAGGACAGCAGTTTTAAAACAAAAATAGAAAGTTAACAAAATTATCAATTGAATACTGAAGCTCAATTAAGTTTGATAGTGTAGACATAGCTTACAGCTTCTGAAGTTTCTCAAAACTTAATTTTAGGTCAAACATTTTTTAATTCTATTTTTACCATTAAATACACATTCTTAATACCAGACTTTTCAGAAAACCACCAGACATGTTAGCTCATCAGCGCAAGGGTGTACCTCTATGGCGTTAGACCATGCTATATCTCGACAATAGTATGATAATTTTGGAAGGCTATTGAAATTATTACTTAGTCCCTAGTTTGGAAATATATCTACTGAAAGGGTGAATGGCGGAAAGATGTTGATGAGTTTCTTTGAACATTACCTCCGTTTTCATCTGGCCAACCTCTGACATTAAACTGTCAATTTTTTTCTCGTACAGCCTGTATTTATCCTCCTCTACCTCAGAGTCTAGATCTTCAACACGTAGGGTTGAGTACACCGTATCTTGCTCCGGTGCTCCTAACTCCAGTCGATGGCTGGAACTCTACAAAAATAAAGAATCAAATACATTATTAAAAAATTAAATCATTTTTCGTTTCTTAAGTTTTCTAATATTTTTTAGTAGTGTTTTTTATTTAGTAGTGTTTTTTATTTAGTAATGATTACTTACCTCCCATGCCAATGGTTTGGCTTTGGTACTTCGCCCAGGAGCTGGCACCCATGGTCCCCGAGATGAAGATGGGCGTACATTCCCTGATGAATAACGTCCTAGCTGTGATTTGGTAGATTTTAGTCGATCCTGTATACAAAATTGAGTAAAAATTAACTTGTATGTTTTGTAAAAATTTCTTTTCCATTTCAACTCATGCCAGCAGTCAAGACAAGGTTGAAATTGTTGGGAAAAGTAGAAAGTATAAGAAATCGCGATACCACAAATTTAACAAAATACATATATTTTTTTGCAGCAGTCATGAGAAATGGTATCTTGTATTGATGCAAGAGACTATCATTTATTATACTAATTACTATAGCTATCTTTTACTTTTGATTGAATAATCAATCTTTTATGTTCAACTAGAGATAGACCTTCTCAATGTGGTTATGAATATAAAAAGTCTATAAATACTTCAACGGCTGATGCTGTAGAGGACTTCTTTCCCGTCTTTTTGACATGAACATGTACGGGTGTGGCCTTGTCTACGTGAACATGTAGCGGAGGTGATGCATTCCTTGTTGTGCCACGCTCAATTGTCATCTTAACTGCAGAAAAAAAGTAATTGAAATGACATTACCATTTTTTGAAATTATAAATGGCTCCCCTAGCCTCTAGCTAGGCCCTAGGCCTAGAGAGATCCTGCCTTTAAAAAAAAATTATTATTATATTATGATAGTCAAGGTTATTCAAGGTAATATTAATAAGCTAGGCCTATGCCCATGCTAGATTAGGAATAAGGAAGGAATAAACAGTGCCTCTATTATGTTGGCTTGCCTCAGCAGCCTCATTTATTGCTTAGGCCTAGGCCTAGGCCTCTCTCATTTCCAAACGCAGGTCCACCACAACCCAGCCAGTCGACATTGATTGATTGGCCCGGTACTCATCTTTTATATATAGGCCTAGAGCAATAACACATGCATACATAGGTGGTTTAGACAATGTCAGTCCTTTTAATAAATTAAAATATCATATTTTATAATTATCTAAAAATGAAAAAAATATGCTATGTCGATGTACTTACGAGGCACTTTTGGCCAACTTATTGGAAACTTTTTCGATCGGCAAACCCTTCGCGATTTGTGTTGTCAGCTTTTTGTTTACGTTTTTTAAACGTGACGCGGAATTAAGCGTTTTCATTGGACGTTAGATATCACAGAGACCAATAAAATGTTGCAGTTGTGTATGGAGCGCCATTTTGGACATTTTTATTAGTTACCATCTTTTTTATTAAACTTTTTGTCTAAAAACATATGTTTTTGAAAATTTCTTTAATTAAGCGCTATTTACATAGCGCTTTACACTTTACGTTGTGGTTGTGGTTTACTCTCTTCTTCTTTATTTTAATAATATATTTAATCTGACCAGGAAAGGATAATTTGTACTGCCCCCGCCGGTGAGCCCTGCCTCTTGTTAAATTCAAGGTAATCAAAGATTGTTCATTTAATAATTTAAATTTGGTTTCCTAATTAGTTTTGCTTATGTATGTCATTCTTTCTGTTGCAAAGAACGTTTTTATTTTTAAAAATAATTAAGATAATGATATTAATTGTAAATAATTTTCATATGTTGTCCTCCTTTATTTATTTAGATCTCCCTGCATTTACTTGGACTTATTGATTAATTATAAACTTTAATTATCGGAAATTGAAAATGTTAATAAGAAAATGATTGAAGATTATTCACAAAATATGCGGAATATTGGAATAAGAAAACAAACCTAACTTTGTTAGGATGCAAAAACCCTTTAGGAACCATTTCTTTGTCTTCTTTGGCTTACCATACAGTCAGTCAACAAACTTTTTTCGCGAGATAAATTGTCTTGTGACTCTTGGTGGTAGTAGAAGAAACGATAGTACATTAATTGCACTTTGTGCCTTATGCCAACAAGAATAGATCCTACAGTTTCTGAAAAAATGCAAAAAACGGTAAACGACGACCGAGCAGATATTATTGGAGGTATGTATTAATTAATACACCAAGCTTTTGGAAGTGTCGCTCTAGCTAGCCTAGGCCGAGGCTGACAATCCATACTCTCTCTCCTCCCCAGCTGCATGATGCATCCTGGTTGTTTTGCTGGCTGTCACTGTGAGGTTATTGTACTTTCACAATTTGAGTGAGGTATCATCGGGCTAGGCCTGGAATACCCTATTCTAACTATTATTTTATTTCCAATATAGACCGACAACTATGTAAGACTTTTAAAATTAAGAATTGATTAAACCATTTTTTTTCTTTTTATACAACTAGACCACCAAGGTCTAGACCACCAGTATAACCGTTCCTATTTTCAGATGCGAGTACAGCGGTTTCAGCCAAGTCCTGATTGGTCGATTAATTATATTAAACATTTTCACACACTATGCAAAATTTAACATCAACTCGTTTGACAAAGTAATGTAGTCAAATCGTATGGATGTGCTTTCATTTCCTAACATACAATCAGTTTGTTTTATTCACCATGTTGTTTTTAAGAAAGTTTTGCAGGCTTTAACACTATTTAACACGTGCTGCCTTAACGTTTTTTTTTAACGGTTAAGTTATTTTCAGACAAATAACTTTTACTTAAAATATTATTTATAAAAAAATAACTCTTCATTCATATTCATAACGAAACGGATTTAACGAGGTAGCGGGTGTTGTGGTGCTGGTGCGGTTGCCCAACCCATTTTTTGGGTTTACCCAGACCAAAAGCGTATTTTTAAACTTTCAAGTTTTCAATTTGACTTATTGTTACTTAAAAAAATCTAAAATGTCACACAGCATTGTTTGTAGTTTGTACCCAAGTAGCTTTCTCATTATCATAATTAAGTACAAGAAAATGTGGTAATGGTTGACTGCCCTCTATTGATCTGATTACTTATTCAATAACGACGACCTCCTACATAACAAAAGCCTATTCAGAACATTTATAATTGTTGCCATGAGGAAAAGCATTGGAGTCTAGAAATTACCTGGTGTATTATTGCAAACTGAATCTTTTTGAAATTGCTTGCTTGCACCATAAATGTCAAATAGGGTCATACCTGACAATTCACAACTGATCGAGATGGAAAATACAAAAGCCAACGGAAATGATGATCGGGCTGAAGTTATTGGAGGTAAACATTGTGTCACTTGATTTTAATTCAGCTATCTTTAATTTTAGTGTCTATTACGTGAATAGCTTACCTGGATAAACTGATAAATTGATAAATAAAAGAACACTATTACTTTATTTCTTGAACTCTGTTTTGTAATAATAATAATAAATTGATAAATAAAAGATAAACCGACATCTAGGCCTTTTCCCCTTCGAGGGGAGAACATATCAAAAAGTAAAAATATTCTTAGTTTTCCCTCCAAATTTTAGTATCGGGTGAATCTAAATTGTGAGAAAAAAATATCAGGTACATATATATCATCTCTAAATTAAAAAATACACTACAGTTAAAGTTTATGATACTGAAGTATTGGCAAGACTATAGTTAAGAGAATATGCAATTATAGTGTGTACATTGTATATTAATGGCTTTACATAATGTTGACACAGTCGTACGCATACCGTGAAAGTAATTTAATAATTCACTAGATGGCCAAGATTTCATATTACTTTGATGGAAGTAGTCAATAGTAATAAATAGTAATCAATAACGGCAAACCAATGAGTCAAGAGGAATTAATGGATCATGAAAAGTAATAAACTATAAATGTAGTCATGTTCTGTAAACAACATAGTTGCTGTCAATATTGGCAAGTTAAGGCCCATTCACACTAGGACGATAACAATCGACGATAAATATATAAGCATGCATTTTTTTAACATAAAACAAAAGAAATTAGAAAGGGTTTCGTTCTAGGACTATAGGATAATCATTTATGCTGTCTTTGATAAAAATAATATTTTTAAAATTCCAATCAAATGACGTCATGATACATAAAAACAATAAAATCGTTGTATTGTCACGATATTATTGCTCTTTACTAATCATGACGTCATTTAATTGGACGTGTGAAAATATAATTTTCATCAAAGGAAGCATAGATGGTTATTCTATAGTTCTAGAATGAAAAGGTTTTATATTTCTTTTATTTTATGTATGAAAAATGCAAATTATTGTCTATTATCGTCGATCGTTATCGTCCTAGTGTGAATGGGCCTTAACAAATATCATTTACACATAGGCCTAAAGTTTAAATTTTTTTTATATCCATTTAACTCGAGTTTTACTATTACTGTACTGATTGTTTTGATTTAAATGTTTATCGTATGTATATGTGTGACTTTGGTTAAAAAATTCAATCAATCAATCAATAACAATCAAAAATCAGCAAAGTGGAAACATATTTTGAAGATCTAAAGCAGTCACAACCTCCTGCTAAGGTGGGGTTGTCAGAACGAACTAGATAGCAAAATAAGGCGCTGTCTACACTATCAAACTATTTTGGCAAAAAAGTGTGATGTGGCCAAATATGGTAGTGATATACTCTAAATATGGTAGTGATATGACCATATATGGGCACATCACATTTTTTTGTCACAATGTTCATAGTGTAGACAGAACTTAAGGATTCTTTGACAAGCTTTCCTATTTCCACCAAGTAGGATAAATAGAATTCCTGAATTACATCTTGACCTTTTCTTAAATTAGTTTAATTAGTTTACTTTTAACCAATTAGATTTACTAGTGAAAGATAATATCATTAACTACAAACAGGATTTAATTTTGTGATTATTGCATTGATGATAAATAAATTGAATTGAAAAGATTGAAAAAAAAAGATGTTATGTTAATATCAAAGATAGATAATATTTCTGTGAATATGTACCACTTTGTATTAATAAACAAATTGTTCAATCAATACTAAATGCAGAATATATAATGTGTTTATAATAATAATGATAATGATAAAATATATTATTTACATACATAATTGTCGATTAGAAGCCTTGGTGCAATCAAGAATATTTATTGTCTCTTAATCTTAATGTTTTCTATTTGTGTTTGCCGAATTAATAACGGGTTCAAATTATTTCATAAGAAATAAAAGCTGAATGCTATTAAATCTTGTCTAGTCTGGGTTCCAGACGGAGTTTTGTCTTAATATTATTATTAGTAAAAAGATAAATATTTTGGCACATATGGCGTTTCATACGTATACTACTTGATTTTGGATACTCCGTCTGGGGAAACACGCACAAGTCACGTGGTTTGACACCAAGAATTCTTGGTGCATACGATTATCCGGTTGACTAGTTTCAGCTGCATGCGATTGGCTACTCACCACTTTAATATTCATATTTCAGAATTTCAAAGACTCAACAACTAAGATGGTGCGCATGCGCTATGTTACGTTTAGACAATGTGTACTTGGGTACATTGATGAAAGTTTCTGAAGGCTAGAAATGATTTTATATGCCTAGTAGTCTGGTAAACATTTGATGGGATTTTTCCCAAGAACATGAAAACTCGTCTGGATATGATAGGTTAGCTTCTCCACAAATCTAACATTGAATGGATCATTTATTACGCGGAGATAATTTGATTTAATTCCCACCCAGACCCTGTCCTGTTCTGTGTAGTGGTGTTGCTTTGTTGTGTGCCGGTGGTGGTGTGCAGGTCATACGTGCGAGTTGAGTAGGACCTACGAAGGAGGCCTAGGCTAAGGACTAAACAATTAATAAACAAAACAACTTGGCAACACGATTTTATATTTCAACAGTCTCGACCGTACATTCAGCACTGTACGTACTCGATCTTTTTCATTTTGAAACAAAATGATCATTGGTTGATTCGAAATCCATATTTACATACCGCCCGCCCCATATAGCCAAATACGGTATGATAACCTACGTCATTCTTATCGGATGTTTGCGGTCTACAAATCGATTTCTATACGCGTTTCACAAGTCTGTATTTTCAGACAAAAATCACGGTCGCAATAAAAACAAATAAATAAAAAAGACAATACAGACTTCGGGCAAGTCTAAATCTAGTCATAAGTTTCTAACAGTTAAAATATTAATAATCATATTTTGTCAGAGAGCCAACACAATTACAATTATCAGATCACAATATAATGACATTCAAATAACAATAGGCTACAATTAAAGTATAATTAATAATAATAATAATACAATTTTTCTTTTATTATTTTCCATAAATTGTATTGTAGTTGGTAATCATTATTTCTGATGTTATGCTTTTAATCCAATTCTTCAAAGCTATCGCCAAGCATCTCTACTGTTGCCTAGTTACAATAATTTGCATGCAACATCACGATTACAGCTTGCTTTTTAACTGAATAAAAAAACGTTTAAATCACATTTTGGTACTTTTCAACCAAATCTAGTCAATCATAGTCTTTTTTAATTAATTTGTTTTTGGACGCCCTTTCTGTTTTTTCTTGTTAATGTTTTACCTGGAAATCTTTTTTTTTATGTCTTGGTTCATTCTTTAAAATTAATTAAGAAAGGTTCTTTGATATAATAATGCTTTATGCTTTAAAAGTCAAATAAATACTGTATTTTAACCTTTTAAACAAGAATATCTTCATTGACTTACTGTAGTTTTAAATCCATCAATACTTTAATATTTTGTAAAGGTTCTAAACTGTATTAAAACTGGTTTACTATGTACCATATTTCTATTTTTTAACCTTTTTAATTAGAAACACTGAGCCATACCAAAGTAATCTTGTTTAAAAAATAGTAATATTACCCGTAGTTGTAGTTTAAATATAAATATGATTTTTTTTCGAAAATATTGATTTTTTTTAAATGTCATATGATATGAGTAAGGTTGTACAGATTTATTCCAGGATGTATACTAGTCTTTGTTTACGATGACCTGTATTTTTCCGTTCATCTTCATGTGATGCGATGACATCATCAATACTGTACATAGTAACAACTTAAACAATACATGTGTGTGTATGTAAATTTATTACATTTTTTTATCTAAAAGATGATATTCAGATTTTATTACCATGTACTAGTAAAAATAAAAATAACTACAGTATATGTAATCTTCATGTTAGCCTTCTTAAGAAAAAATTATCATTGTATGGTCAAAAAGAAATATAATATCTAATTTTCTCCTTTATATAAATATATTATTTTATCCAAGGGGTTGCAAACACAAGTGTTCACATGTCTTGTTATGTATTGCACCTTTGTCTTTATGTTGTCTGTAATGTCACTGCACTAACGGGTGACCGGCAAACGAGCTTCGCTCTTACGGTTATCCATCCATATAAGTTGTTTATCTTATGTTCAGAAATTGAAATGGAAAATAAACTGAAACTGAAACAATGCTGTAGCAACGATATAGTAAACATATTCTTATATTGATCAAAACATACAATTAATTCTAGATATAATTGTGCCATTATAATTAATATTTGTATTTCCCAACTACTGTTGTACCACCAGCATTATAATATTACTGGTTGGCATTTATCCAGAATTAAAATGCATGGTTTCCTAACAGTCCCTAATGGTGTCCTTTATTTAAATGATGCTGCACAGCTCAGTGAGTTTCCATTGTTGGGAAATTAAATGCAATTGGCTTTCAGAGAGTTATTACTTATTTCGATTAATTATACGCCGTGTGGGAACGTTGTCAATTTTACGTGCGAGAAGTAGCGTGTGCCCTTAAAATGGAGAGCAATAACTTGAAGGTCGACCATACTGGAATTATTGGGGGTAAGAAAATGAAATAAGTTTAACTTTAAGTGTGGAGGTTGTTGTTTAAGCATTGTTGATAGTTGCCATTGAAATGGGTATAGTGTCTTTGAACAGTGTACCCTATGGTAGCCACCATTTCTTATGTATTGTTAGTGCTTTCATGACTGTAGAAAAATCTTCTAATTTTGTGATAATAGAAGAGTATAGCAGACCTTTATGCACTAGTTTTTTAACAGTACTTTACCATATGCATATAAATAGTATTTTAACATTGCCTTTTGGAATTTGATGTATTTTTCTTTGTTTTATTGTCTTAATTATGCCAAGCAAACAAATTTCCATTTTAAAGTGGACCAATAACATTTCACATCATATAAATTCAACAGCCCTTCACAATATGTTGTGTAAACATAGAATTGTTAAACTAAATAAATAATGGTAATTATTTGCCAGGTTGTTAAATATATTTACAATCTGTGTTATGTTTGTGGGGGCGTGTTCAGTGGTAGTACAAAATACATTTACTATGCGACCAATTGTGATGTATATAAAAGGAGGGGAGGTAAACAAACCGTGTGTTAAAGGTCATAGTTCAAACGTGCTGCCTTTAGGGTCAGTGTAAACATGTTTGGTATGTAGATCATAAGGCTGATAAGTGTTGGCCAAACATGTGACTATGATAATACACTAGTATTATAAGCATTTAGTAATTACGGTACCTGACGTGAAGAGTGTTTCGTTGAGGCAATGCAAGATTTTCAAATGGCGGATAAAGATTTTGACCAAAAACGAGGCAGCATGCATGCCGACGCAACAGGCATTATTGGAGGTATAAGCTGGTATATCCTATCCAACCATTAAAAATAGTTTAGCGATAGGTGACTGCACTTTCAATGCAGGAATATTGGGTTTATTGAAGGGAAGCAATTCAATGTTATTGTTGTTGTCATGTGTCTGTCAACTGACCTTGATTCATTCTTTTCATAGTTATTTGTAGGAAGCTTTTTCTATGGTATCAAATTTCAGGAGTTATGCGATTATCAATCAGAAAAAAGGTCAACACAATATAGTGTTACTCTGTACTGTTGTTTACAATGACGATATTTAAAAAATACAGAAATTGATTTAAACCGTTTTATGCTTAACATTTTATGCGTTCCCCTTTTTTTAGAGGGCGTGTCTCTCATGCGTGTATTGCAACATGCGAATTTCAAAAGGTTTTAATAATGGTAACTAACTTTCAAAATAAAAAAAAAATCTTTTTTTTTTTTGACAGCTGGCACCCCTGAAGGAGGTGTTGGAATCTGTGGCTGGATTTTGACCGCTCTGGCCTGGCTGATGGTCATCTGTACCCTACCATTCTCACTCTGTGTTTGTATCAAGGTAAGATAATTTTAACATCGAGATTGGAATAAATTTAAAGTTTTGTTTTAAATGAATTTCCAGATCAGTTTGTTGAAATTTTCCACTGGGTAATTTGTTGAAAATTAATATAGATAGTATAGAATTTGTGTTAGATATGTTAGAATTGTATTTGGTTATTATATTATTATTTAGTAACTATAATTAATATCTTGGAAAGTATGATCTTTCAAAATATTTATTTATTGATAGTGATACTCTATTGAAATTTCAAGATAATTTATTAGGTGATGTTTTAGTAGATACAAGATCAATATTTCACAATTTGGCATTCAATCAATCAAAAATATGTTTAAATACAAAGCTTACGTTATTAATATATTGTACAAAACAATATAATACTGTAAGTCAGAAATGCTAGGATTTCAGACTTGCGAGTTTACTAATACTATAAATTGCAGTTCCATTGGTGTCAAGCAAATACATTTTAATCTCATTTATTTAATTTCTTTTCAAAATTGAGTTTATAATTAGGTTTTCTAATGATTTATTTTTGACTAATACTTGTACTTCATTTTAAATTAATACAAAACATAAAAACAAATTATGGGATGTCGCATGTATTTTTTATATTTAGCAAAATATAAAATATAGATATAACAATACTGTACAATGAAAGAATGAGCATTTTTAAATGCCTTTATTGCTTGTACAATGTAACAAATACTCTCATATTGTGAGTGAACAATTTTTATTTATTTTTTTGTATAGGTTGTGCAAGAGTATGAACGTGCTGTCATATTTCGACTTGGTCGTCTTCTCCCAGGGGGCGCCAAAGGGCCTGGTAAGTATTACATAATACATGCTTTTACATTCAAGTTATTCATATGTAGTTAAGGTTTACCATTAATAAACACATTTCAGTTATGTGTGTGTAAAAATAATAACATGGCTGCTTTTAATTCATCCCTCTTATTTCCATAAATAAAATTTGCATATTTTAGGATAAAGATATTCCATGTTTTAATTCATAACACATGAAAAAACGACTGTTTTCAACTCAGCTCCACCTTGTTAAAAATAGAGCAGTTATTTTCACTATTCAACTCATAAACATATATTATTCGTATACTATTGTATAGGGAGGAGTAAAATAGACTTAGATTTAACACCCTGATAGTCTATTTGATCGCTACAACTACTTTGCTTGCCTAGAGTATTACTCACGAAGACATTTGTAGTATGTAATAATCAAAATTTGTTATTTATTTATATGGGCAACCTCTCCCAAAGGGCCCAGTTATGATCAGTGGCTGTCTGATGTACTAGCACACCAGTGTAACCCCTTCATCGTCTCGAAAGATGTAGTAGTGCACATGAGCTAAAAGTGTACATGGACCTACGGTTTATAGTCCTTATCCGAGAAGACTTGTTCTACAGTCCTTATCCGAGAAGACTTGTTCTACAGTCCTTATCCGAGAAGACTTGTTCTACAGTCCTTATCCGAGAAGACTTGTTCTACAGTCCTTATCCGAGAAGACTTGTTCTACAGTCCTTATCCGAGAAGACTTGTTCTACAGTCCTTATCTGAGAAGACTTGTTCTACAGTCCTTATTTGAGAAGACTTGTTCTACAGTCCTTATTTGAGAAGACTTATTCTGCAGTCCTTATCCACATTCTCAACTTTCTTTTCCTTTATTTCTAATTACTTAGGTATACTGTACACACACATTATGTTTAGTAAGCTTGCTTATAAATAATAAAGTACAACAATGATGGATAACGCTTAGTATGAGGAAATGGCAAATTACAAACGAAGTGTTATGATGATGATGAATATTTAATGAGAACTTTTCATGGTAAAATGGTTTAAATTACAATAACAGACAATGAATCTAGTTTTAAATTGATTGAGATTTTTATGGTTAAAACATTTGTAATGTTACATTTTTAATGATAACGTCGCCGTGGAGTAGTAAACGTGTAGTTTGATGTTCATTTCACATGGGATATAATTATCTAACGCATATTGCCGCCGTCGTATGCTATCAAAAGTTTAAAAGCTGCTTTCGTCTCATTGCTAAATTTATTAAAATTGTCCATATGGTAATTCTCGGCTACAAATGGTTGATAAATCATTTTCAGCAAAATCCGATTTTCCCCAACGGCATAATGATTTGCGAGATTGTGTCGGATCAAGCATACAAATGAATTGAGAAAATTAAATTTAAATATATATTTTAGGTTATGGCCGCTTGAAGCGATCAGCATCAAATTGAATGTCATTAATGTCGTAGGAAGTACATTTTTTAACACTTTAAATGTTAACTGTAGCGCGAAAGTGGATCAAATAAATTGTACGCATTTTAAAGTTGGATTTAAATCCTTTTAATTGGTTTAGTTTACTGGAGGGTTTTCTCAAAATGTGTGGAAGAAATAAAATTTGTTTCTCACTATTTGTTAAAGATGTATTGTCCCCCAAAAACATGAAATGAAGATTAATTATATCAGAGTTTGAATATGTTATTTTGTAGTTTTAATAAAAGTTAATCACTTCCATAGAAAAAAAAAACGAAAAAAAAATAATGTTTTCACTATATAATGACAAAATAAATGGTTAAATTCAACCAAAAATCCATGGCTGGCAGCCAATTTGACCATTTTTTGCTTTAAATTACATTTTTTCAGGTAAATACATTTTTTTTTCTCGATCCAATTTTTGGTCAAAGTGGATAACCATTATGTTACATTAAAATGGACTATTCAACAAAAATTTGATTAAGAATTATTATTTCACAAATAAAGGAACTAACATTGTTATTATAGTTATATTCCATTGATGATCTCAAATAGAATTTGTCAAGAATTATTTATGAAAAAAGATTTTGAACTCATTAAATTCATGTTGATTTTAACATTGTATTAATATCCGCAAAGCAGCGAGTTTTAGAAGCCTAAAGGGTCACTTCGAACATCTTATGATATTTATGATGGTAGTTATACAAACGATCCTCAAGTCATATTATTAACCATAGTAAGCTTTTAGAATGCTGCTATCGGTGATAAAAGTTCTGTCAGAAGATAAATTTTTCGGAATATTTTATTTTATTCGTTTTATTTTGTGTGATCAATCAATCCTATCAGTATAAAAAACCTGAGTCATTATACGTTGTCTCTGAAATAAACCACTTAGTACAACAGATACAAGTTACAACACTATACATGCATTTTGCATACAATGGTGATAAAAATCATATTTTATACTTGTATGTAAAAATAATGAATGTTTATGAGTACGATGTAAAATATAAATAATTTCATATTTCACCAAACTATTTGTACCATTGCACGAATATAAAAACATTATTTGTTTTATTCTAATATAACAATAACATTATATGCATTACATTATACATTACAGTAAATACTGTATTTTCATTGATTTGTTTTTATATTGGTATTTTGTCATCCTCAATTTAACCGCTTTTTTTTTTTTTTTTTTTAAATAAAATAATTTATATCTATATTATTATTTTAATTTTGAGGTATCTTCTTCATCCTACCATGCATTGAGGATTACACCAAAGTGGATCTGAGAACTGTATCATTTGATGTTCCTCCCCAAGAAGTAAGTTATTTATATTGGGCCGCTTCCTCCTACTCCCCCTCCTCTATCTCCTCCTATTTCAGATCTCTATAGGTATCTGGTCTTTAACTGGAGGAGAACGTTGTTATAAATGTCCAAACTTCAGCATTTTGTTCAGACAATGTTAAAGTGGTATTTTTAAAAGTTTCATTAATTGGAGATTTTTTGGATGGAATTCATGATTAGATTAGAAGTATCTTAATTGACAATGACACGGTCCCTAATCGACATGGTCCCTAATCGACATGGTCCCTAATCGACATGGTCCCTAATCTACCAGATATTTAATTAGAAGGATCCTTAATTGGTGACCCCTTTAATTAAAGATTCCATTAATATAAAGTGATTTGAACTAGATACATACAATGTGATTGATTTATTTAAACTATCCAATTTATGTTTGAAATTAATTGGTTTTTAATGTTTGAAGGTACAGCGTACTTACTTCATTCCATTTTCACACAATGATTTATTTAATTAATAAATTAGTAACCACATGATACGGTTATGAACTGTATGTTGTTGATTTATACAAAAGTTAATTAAGTCTACATTGAGTAAATAAGTTAATTGAATGATTGAATATGGATGTCTATTATGGAGTTATCAATCATATTTATCACATTTCCAATTGGCATAATGTTTTATGGCTTAGCTGTATTGTGACGGGAGTAGCTTAAACTACAGTATGTCTACAATATCAAATGTTATGTGACAACAACATATGATGTGCCCACATTGACATGATGATGTCATATACTGTATCACTACCATATTTGGGCACATCACACTTTTTTGTCAAACTATTTGATAGTGTAGACAGAGCTTAAAGGTTGAAATAATTTTTTTGGTAATTTTGGTATTCATAAGTATAGTAGTCTGAACTATTCATTACAGTATACGTTGTGTTTGTATTAGTTACATTTATTTCATTTTTATTTACCTCCGCAAAGGAGGTATGTAATCGGTAGCGTGTGTTTGTTTGTTTGTTAGCAGTATTACTCAAAAAGTAATTACAAGATCTTTACCAAAATGAATATACATATAGATATGTGGTTAAGGACCATTCCATTAAATTTTGGGACCATGGTCCCAATTCTGGACTACTTTTTAGTATACTTTTCAGACCTGCTACTACTAGTGTTAAAAGATAAGACAGGATTTTTCAAAAGCCGGCGAGCAGTCCTAAAGTAACAAGTAAACTGAAATTGCATTTTCTCGAGAACTACTTGTCCAAAAAACTTCATTTTTGTACAAGAGGTAAGAGTTATTTAATGTGCAGATTCTTTTATGCGAGTAGTTTAAAAACCCTATTTCTTTTCAAATTCACTCGTTTGATTTTCGCGTTGCTGTTCTATTGTTAGTCAACTGAAGCTATTGTTAATTGAAAGTCTTGTTTCATAACCATTCAACCAAACTCGCATACACATGCTTGTAGTGAAATTAGCCTAAATCACAAACAGCATTAAGACACACACAAATATACATTTTTTTTACCGGAGAAATCTTATGTAGGAGAATTTTAAAGTAGGCGAAGGTATGTACTCTCGGAGTGCCTTTCTAGTTTGTTCATGTTTTTGAGTACCACCAATAAAAGGTGTAGCGAATAAATAATTTAATTTATGAAAACTATGCCTGGTTCAATTTAAACATCATTTGTAATCCATTCCAATTAAAGGCTAGTATTAGTTTTCTAGGCACAGTATTAGTTCAACATGTTTTTAATTGGTTTCATTCAAATTTAGAGATCGTTGAATCTCTCTTTGACTGTAAAGGCATTATTGTTCTATTTGTATGCATGAAAGGGTGTCATAATCATAAAGTGATGTCATCATCATAAAGTGAATGAATGATTGGTCTAGATAGAAGTAAACATCAAACATTCTAAACATCATCAGTAAAATCGTTTACGATTGTTTTATTTATTTTTTCATTTATTCAATCTTTTATTTTGGTCCGTAGAAATTGATGTTAATGTTATGTATAAATTAACAAAACTAAACTGTACAGACTAAATACAATAAGATGCACTCTAATCTCAGGATTCTATTCCACATGGAGAGCATTGACTTTAAATACAGTATAAGACATTATCTATTATTGTTGAGACTAAAACATTTTCAATTGAAGTCTACACATGAGGCCATGTATAGAGTGTATCCATCTTTTAATTGGCGATTTTCTCACTGTTGGATAAATAATAATAATAATAAATAAATAAATAAAATATCAATTATTTTTTTTTTTTAATTCATAATTCATCTTGCATAGTACTAGTACCATAATATTATAAAGGATTTCAGTATTTATGTTTAGCCCAAAACGCTTTTTAAATTGAGTGTTTAAAGCAAAACAAGCTCAACACACCACGTAGTATTCGTGTACCATTTGCATTCAGGCAGTTAAGACACTCTTAAAAAAAACACTCCTCTTCATTAAGATTTATTTTCCAAACCGTTTCGTGGAATCATTCACGTTTTTAAGAGGCATTTGAAGAAAGATGATCTGCATGCAGGGTACCCTGTTAATCTGCCTGTGACAGCTGTGCCTACTGCTTTAATGATATGCAGTCTATAAGATGACTCTTGTGTGATGGGGCCTCATTAGAAAATCAGACATATCGTTGCCAAGATCAAATTGAGATAATAATCAAATAGGTTTACAAAATCACATTCTCTTTAGCATTACTGTAATTTATATAGATCGTTATGTAAAGTTGGTTTTTTGTATTGATTGAAAATTGAATTGAAAAATATTGCTTAATGTTAATTTTTAAAATTAAACAATTTTGTTTTAATCTTTTTGGTTTTACTTTTTCCACATCAATCCGTATCAATAAATTGAAGCTACTAAATTCCAGATAAAATTAATAATTGTTATTAACAATAATGATGATTTTTATACACAATATGCCAGTCGATAATAGTTAAGATTTACATTAAATTAATACCAACTACCAGATGACAAAAATTTAAATTAACTATAACAATTGTGTAATATATTTAATTTTAATCATATTTCTGAAATTTTGCTGAGATGATAGCGTTGCTAGTCATCTTTTATTCATCATTTTTTTTTCTTCTAGTTACATTTTTTGTCATTTTAAATCCGTTTCTATGTATTTTTTAATCGGATTTGCTGACAACCGACATTTCTTTGTTTTTTACGAAGACAAATAAAGTTTCTTGTTTCTTGTATCATCTCCTCTATTGAAGAAATTGCAAAATATTTGGGTTGGTTCAAATTATTTCCATAATTATTAAGGTCCAACGCCTTTTTGAATGATAAACTATGAATAAAATTGTAGACTTGATTTAAACAGACAAGACTAATCAAGATGAATAAAACAGACTATGTTAGCACGTGGCAGCGGCGGTGTCGCCAAACGAAGCATTCATCATAATCGTTGATGTAAAATTTATAGCAAAGAAGAACACACTCGGGTTAAATTATTAAATTTAATCTTACGCCCGTATTCTTAAACCGGACTTTAGTCGTAGTTCGAGCTAAAACTAAAAAAATGACGTCATTTTAATTCATAAACCGAACTTCAACTAAATCACCGACTAAATCAGGCCAACCTCGACTAAATCGAGACGGATTTTGATCGATTTTTTTAGTCCTGGAGGGGGCAGGCTAAATGGTCGACTAAATGGTTTTTAAACGATGTTTATAAAAAACGTAACAGTCATTGAGTTGTTATATTGGCCAGATATTGAAGAATGAAATATCTATATTTATATTAGCTTAATTAAATATACATTGGTATAAGTTATAATAATGAAAATCATCTTTATTTACAACTGTATACAAATTACATTATTTTCTTCGCGCAAGTCCGACTTGAGCTACGTCACGCCATAGCGACAATGGGAGATGCGGCAATTCACCACGCGATGGAATGTTTAGGGGGCCTAGCGCTTTCTTGTCACGCTATGAAGTGCGTGGTTCGTGGCGATCATACTTTGTTGGGGGCCTAGAAAATATAAAAGTTACCGTACCGCCATGGTTCCTAAATATATTTTGAAGATTTTATTTGTTGTTAATCAAATATACGATTTAAAATTATTTTTCATGTATATAGTCCTGATGCGTAAAAAGTGTTGTAAGAAATGGAAAGTGATATTAATGCGCAAAATTTCGTCTGCTCCTCAAATACTCCCTCGTCATTGGCCAATGTATAGCCTTTGTTACCCAGACGTGTGCAACTCGACTAAAAGCTCGACTTCATTAAGTCGAACTGCAAACTTCGACTACTTCGTTTTTTAATCGAATTTGAAGTAATAGCTCGAACTACGACTTTTTCAAGTCGAACTTCGAACTACGACTAAAGTCCGGTTTAAGAATACGGGCGTTAGTATCTTAACACAGCAGATATTGTGCGTCTTACAACATAAATACACACAGCATTGTCATGGTAGGCTGTGTAATATAAATACATCTCAGAGATACTCAAATTTGTTTAACTTATAAATTCATTATTTTTACTTAAAGTTAAATTGATTTCTTAGCTGTGATCCGTTAAATTTAGATTTATTTGTTTTGAAAAAAAAGTGATAAATTTTGTATTTTATCTTTGTATTGTATTGTACATACAGAATCACCAAAAAAAACATTTAACAATTTTTTAGTCCAAAAATGAACTGTAAAATATTAACATTTGGTCAAAATCCTTGCAATAAGATGCTATTAATTTGATCAAAAATATTCATCCATCATTTACAGTTAATAGTATTATTATAATTCCTATTTTAAAATAAGTTCAAAGGAAAAGTAGATTTAATTTATGAAATATCCTGATAATACGATTGTCAGAAATTAATAGTGTGATAGCTTAACACACAAGAAGAAAAAATACAATTTTGTATATAATTTAAAAGAAAATCTCATTTAAATTTATAAATATTTAAATTTAATTGAACTACAATTGGAGCAACGTTGAAATATTTATGTAAAACCGCTTCCTATAATGATTATAAAAACACTAGCTTATATTATATGCATTATATTGTAATAACAGAAGATGCATTTGGAAGTTAAATTTGTGTTTTCAAAGATAATTAGAAATTGACTTTATGTTTATGGCATCGAATACTAAGAGACCTATTAATATGCCATTATGATTTCACAGCAAAAATTTTGCATTATTTTAGTTATTTATAATAATATGATTATTATCATTATTATTATTATTAAATATTATTATGAAGACAGTCATTTTAGAGCACTAGGTTGTAGGGGATATTTTAAGAGAGGGTCTTTAGATTTTAGAGGTCCCATTGAGAACATGTGAATTTGATACCTTTTTTATAGATTTCACTGAGAATTAATATTATAAATAACTAACATTACGTTTCTTGCCAATCAAACAATTTTTTAAAATATTTTATATATTTATATAGGCCTAATTTTGTCAAAAATCCTAGTTTTTTTACAGTAGGCCTACTAGTATTACTAGTAAAATTTGCTTATTTTGTAGTAACTAGTTAGTAACATTATCCATATATGTGCACATCACATTTTTGTCACATACAGTTTGATAGTGTGGACAGAGCTTAAGGTAGAGAGGAAGTTCACTGCTGTATATGAAGGAGATTATTAGTATTGATGTTTAGTGAAATAAAGTAGGGACATTGTCAGGTAGATGACAAGGAGGATTAGGGACCACCTTGGGTAGACAACGTCAGGGGTAGGGATCACCTCCGTTACACGTGATCTGTGAAGATTTCAATACTATGTGGAATCGGAGAGTATTGTATATTGAAGCGTATCTGGATACAAGACACTATACAAATTACAAATTATAATTAGTGCCGTATACTGATTACGCCATAAGTGATTACACCCTATAATGTACTGTACTGTATGAGTATTACTGTATCTAGTCTAAAGCTCTGTCTACACTATCAAACTAGTTTGACAAAAAAAGTGTGATGTGCCCAAATATGGTAGTGATATACCCAAATGTGGTAGTGATATGACATCATGTCTATCACATTTTATTGTCAAGTTTGATAGTGTGGACAGAGCTTTAGGGTTAACTATTAACTCTCAAGGCCCGACTGCTTAAAATGCTACATTAGGCTTGTGTCGTCACACTGCAAACACATTATATCCATCGCAAAGGCATCCCACCCACCCTTTAATTAATTGTCTGATGTAAAACGACGTTGTGATTTAAATGGTTGTTAGGTAGAGTAAACAAAACAATAACTTTTCTACAAACAAAGCACTTAAAATAATGAATGACCTAACCTTTTCTCTAGAGCCGTTGGTTCCAATTATAATACATTGTTGATGAGAATGGCTCAAACGTATTCAAATTAGAATACTGCAATATTGCACAGGGTGCTATCACTTTTGGATAATAATACGCTCATTATGTTTTTATTTCAACTTTTATTCCAAAATGTATTTACCCAACCTATATCCCATATTTTTTATTGAAATCCATTATAATAATAGCGGTATGGTTTCTTATTTTGATGTTTTTTTGATGCCCTATTAATTATGTAAATATTATGGTATTAGGCTTCAGGCTACGTTACATTATTATATGATGAATTTTGCAATAAAGACCAATATATATGGATATATATTATATAAACACATCAGATATAGAACATTAATTCTAAACCACCCGGTCGTATACTGAAATTTAATTAATTAATATGAAATGATAAGATGAGAATAAAAAAAAGGTGCCCCAACCAAGATTTGAACCCGGACCATCTGCTTGATATGCAGATGTCCTAACCATTAGACCAGGCTTTAATGGTACAGTTCAAACCCGATATTTACTGTATATATAACTGATCAGGCTCTTGTTTTTGTTTGTATTTGAAGTTGTTGCTATTAAATTAAGTTGTAGACCACATTTAGCATGTTTACATTTTCAAATTAACAAAATTAAACACTCCTCACTTTTGCTTATAATATTTTTGTAATAATTCTTTAATAATACATCGAACATGAACAAAATAGGGTACCATATACCTTTTCGTCCATATTTCTTTAATAATGCATATCATCCATGAACAAAATAGGGTACCATTATGCCTTTATTCCAACAGAAAGTGAAAAAGAAAGTTGACTTTTTTCATTCTTTAGAATAAAAGGCCTATTATAGTACTTCAATTCAAAAAACTAGCCTGAATAAACTGTCATATGACCTTGTACTGTATAACAAAACACGGTACTGAGTCAATTCAGTACACAAAGACAAATCTTACTTTTGTTACAGCAATAAACCACGATTATTAGAAATAAGAGTGAATGATGAGAATACCATTTGAACATATTGACAAAAATGAATACATGATTTACAGTAAAGTACTTTTAGTACTGTACGGTAAATTAGTGTTACAAACAAACAAGCTTCACACTGCAGGGTTCCAGGGTTTTGTAAACGGATAATATTAACAGTCTGTCAAAAGGGGAGTGTGAGCCCTTAGTTCTACCTTCCTTGATCCTCCCTGCACTGAAATGAGAAATGCTTTCCCCAGTAAAGAAATGTTCTTACTGCAGAAGAAACAAAATAAACGAAAGTTAAAAATGTTTGTGCGTATTTATTATTAACTTTTCATTTTTATTTAACAAAAGATTTTGACGCGAGACAGTGTGACAGTGTCTGTGGATGCCGTTGTCTATTATCGTGTACAGAACGCCACAATCTCAATTGCAAACGTCGAAAACGCTAATGGTTCTACTAGACTTCTGGCCCAGACCACACTCAGGAACGTACTGGGAACAAAAAATTTGGCCGAGATACTATCGGATCGGGACAACATTAGCACATTTATGCAGGTTAGTTTATCCTTTACCTATTCACAAAGTAAGCATGTTTATGCAGGTGAGGCTTTCAATACCTGTCCATAACGTATGACGTGTTAGGTACTTAAAAATGTTCTAAATGAGCATGTATGCAGGTGAAGCTTCCCATACCTGTCCACAATGTATGACATGGTAGGTACTCAAAACATGTTCTAAGTAAGCATACTTATGCAGGTAAGGATTTCCATACCTGTCCACAATGTATGACATGACATGACTTCTTATGATGGAAGCATTGTTTACATTGGCTTAGAAATAAAGTTGAGTATATCGACTCTATGAATTAGTAATGGAAGCTTATAACATTAGAATATCAATAAAAACTAATTTTATGGAAAGAGAAAGAGTTTCCATTAAGTCCTGTTAAGTTAAGGATAGTTGGCTATATTCTACTATTTTACAACCTGTCATAATACATAGATAATTGGCAATCTGTCATATCCATATTGTAGATTATTATTAACAATATGTCAAATCGATAGATTATTAACAATCTGCCAATATTAATTGATTAAATGTGCGATCCCTGAACGATTGTTGAAATGCAATAAATTAGGTAGAAGTCAAACAGCGGAAATAAACATCTTCCATTAAAATGCACTTTACGCAGATGTAGTTGACGTACTAAGTTATGCATTAACAAAATACTCAATCTACAATTCAGAATTACAATTACAATAATAAATATTTGTTAATTGGATCAATATTGAGTAAAGTCAAAGGTTAATGACATGGAAACAAAGTTATCTGAAATTAAATTTAAATTGCATTTAGTTTTATAAGTATATATATTGTAAAAGTTTATACTTGGTTTGTTCTCATTACAAGATGATAATGAAGACTAGATCGGCACAGGGTTTTCTTCATGCTCTGAAATAACAAATTAAAAGACATACAGTGTAGGCCTATATTCATATATTTAATTCAAAAATAAATTTATTTCTTAAAATAAAAACAGTGAAATCTTATAATTCATTCAACATTTATTTAGAAACAGTTCTAGCATACATTTACAATCTGAAAAAGAAGTAAAAGAACTTGTCAAATACCAACCCCAAATAATCAATAATTATTAATAAAATAATAATTAAAATCTTAAAATCACTTATTGTAAGCAAAGCTTTAATTGTCCGAGCAAACTAATAATTTAATATAATATAGAAAAGGTAGATAAGAACGGAAGGGTGGAAAAATTCAAATGCATTGAAATAATTCCAAATTAATTATTACATTCAAGTGTACCCGTTTAATAAATATAAACTTTGTCTATTTGAAACACAGCCTTTGAAAACAACCATTTACTGGTTTATAAATAGAAATCTGTGTTATTATAGTTAATTATTGGTGTTATAACCATTGCATAATAATTGCTAAAATTTAATTTGCTTTCTGCAAAATCATAATTGCATGTTTTGATTGCATAGCCCATTATGTATTACTGATCGAATATTAATAAATTATAATAGAGGGATGTCAGTCTTGCGTCTCATCATGTTTCGCTCGATGTAAATTGGAATATTTAATTCATTGACCTTACGATGTTGTTAGTTGCTGAAAGCAGGAGGCCTGGCAAGTAAACACAGATGCATTGTCAATTTCCATTAGCATGAGTATTATACCTACTAGTAGTACTCTTTTATTATAATACATTTATTAAGATGATTTATTCTTTCCTGCTCACAAACAAAAAACAATTATTATATAATAAAGAAATATTATAATGATAATATTATTCTTCCACATGCAATGAAAAGAATAATGATGTGGCTGTTTCTGAATCTAGGTTAAAAAGATACAAAATGAAAAACTAAATTTGAAGTCAAATTAAACAGCATTATTCTTTCATCCTTGATAACACCTTAAAGATGTATTGTCCCCTAAAAACATGAAAAATAAAGATTAATAAAATCAGACTTTTAGTAGATTATTTGTAGTTTTAATCAAGTTAATCACTTCCATAGTAAAAAAAATTGAAAAAATAAATGTTTTCACTTATAAAATGGTCAAAGTGGATAACTATTAGGTGACACTAAAATTCCATATTCAACAAAAAATGTTTTAAGAATTATTTTTTCAGGGAACAATACATCTTCTCACTTATAAAGAGACAAACGAATCGGTTAATTTTAACCAAAAACCACTGTCTGACAAACAATTTAGGTATTTTTTGCCTTAAATTACATTTTTTCAGGAAAATAATTTGTTTTTCGATCCACAGTTTCTGATCAAAGTAAATAGCTGTCATGTGACACATTAAAATGGCATATTCAAAAATATATTTTTTTTTAAATTATATTTTAGGGTGGACAATATCTTTAATATTTAATACATAATGATTGTACATATTAATTACACTACAGTATTTCAATCATGAAATTTCAATCATTTCCATATCACAATTAAAATATCATTTACTATGCCTACAGTACAGTTGTCATTAGCTATTATACTATATTTAGAAAGTAGTTGCTAGATTGAATTGTCGGACGCAATAAAGAAAGTAAACTATTACATCTTTTGTCATCGTTGTAAACAAAATCAACATCGTCATCGTCGCCTTCTTCTCCTTCATCGATTTTACTCATTATCAATTTCAACACACTTTCACATCTACCCTGCCGCAGTACACACAGACTGACGATGCAAGTCTAAGTAAGATATTTACACAAGGTTTCGTTTCGACTGGATATTGGATGCATTGATTAACTGTGAGTCTGTGGTGTTTAGTTTCCGTGTAAAAATCAATTCCTGGTCAAATGTAATTTACCACGTAATGGAACTTGGTTTAGCACTGTGGTTCCTATACTGTGTTACAGTACTATTAATACTTTGCAATTGCTAAAGCGTTGTCTACACTATCAAACTAGCTGTGATATGCCTAAATATGGTAGTGATATGACATCATCATGTCCATATATAGTATGGGCACATCACATTTTTTTTTTCACATAAAGTTTGATAGTTTAGACAGAGCTTATGTTTTTGGGAAACACTTGTGTCTATACTTACGCACAAACCTAACTTTAGTTTCATTCGCTATGATGGTGATCAATCAACCATGACGTCATCAAGGCGCCATTTTGTCAATTCACATTATCCACCATAAATTTATAACTGCTTGTCAAACCTCTAAAGCTCTGTCTACACTATCAAACTCCGGAAAAATGTGATGTACCAATATTGGACATGATGATATCTTACCACTACCGTATTTAGGCATATCATCACCATATTTGGGCACACAGAGCTTTAAAGTGTATAATGGTGTAAATTTAACCGCCTTCATTCAATTAAGCACATTGCACTTTTTTCATTTCATGAAAGGAAGATGTTTTGTTAAATAATTGAAAATCATATATTCGAATTCAAGTGCGAGTGAGCTTAAATGTTCCCCAATTAATAATGTAGAGAGTTTTATTTCCCAATTAAAAAAATATAGAAATAATTGGTGTTTGATTCTAAAGTTTTCTGAGGGTAACATTTTATATCTCCCACACATTCTCGGTACTGTCTCTATAAACTCTGTCTACACTATCAAACTAGTTTGACAAAAAAAGTGTGATGTGGCCAAATATGGTAGTGATATGACATCATCATGTCCATATATATGGTCACATCACATTTTTTTGTCGCATAAAGATTGATAGTGTAGAGTTTAATGTTATTATTGTGATATGTGGAGATACAGCACTGAGTGTCAGACTTGCTCATCTAAATACTTACTGTTAGTGTTTTTGATGTACTTTTTATTTCTGCATATTCTTCTTTAAATTTGTCTTGTTTTCTTCTTTTTAGTCATCTCTTGATGAAGCCACTGACCAATGGGGTATCAAAGTGGAACGTGTTGAGATGTAAGTAATTCTACCGTACTGTATTATTTTTTTATGTTTTAACCACAATTTCAGATCAGTTTCAGATGTTAATGACCTAGTCCAGATTATACATCAACATAAAAAAACATCTATCAGCAAATTTAAAAGATATTCATTTGCACGTTTTGCTTTGGGATTTAATTTAACGCACCATTGTTTAATAATTTTTTGCTATAAGGGCAAAAAGAAACAATTGCAATAATGGCTATGAAGTTGAAACTGGCAGGATGTAAAAAGTCATCTTTGTCGTTTTTCAAATGTCATTACGATGCAGTATAATGAAACTTGACAACTCTAAAAATATAATTTTATTCTAAAATAATAGATTGTAATGTACAGATGATTAACATACGAAATCTGAAAGCATCACTAGTTTCTGTTATTTTTCTTTAATTACTTAATTTTGACCTAAAATATATAATAGCAACAAACATCAGTTTGTACATGGAGGACAAATTAATTTAAATATAAAGAATTATTTGTTTATCCATGGTCTTACATAGGCACATGTTTATCTAACATATAAAATAAAAATTGTTATAGCATAAGCTCTGTATACACTATCAAACTTTATGTGACAAAAAAATGTAATATGCCCATATATGGACATGTTGATGTCATATCACTACCATATTTGGACATATCAGTACCATATTTCAACTAGTTTGATAGTGTAGACAGAGCTTTACAATGTTTTATTCTTGCATTGTAGTAGAAATTGATTCATACAAGCTTAATTATATGCAGGAAGAGAAATTTATATTTACTAGAGAAATCAGACACTGATCATCTTGTTCTAGCTATAATTAATTGTTGAATCCTTAGGTTACGTTCACACAGGTATCTCAACCTGTAAGATGTTGTCTTGTCTATAGCTGTAATTGTTGAACCCTTAAGGTTACGTTCACACAGGTATCTCAACATGTATGCTGTTGTCTTCAATATAGCTATAATCAATTGTTGAATCCTTAAGGCTATGTTCAGGTATCTCGATATGCTTTAATGGACAATGCATAATGCGTATGCTTAGCATGTCAACTAAAACTACTAAGCAGAAATTTAAGTGTTGTTATAATGGCCAAATAAAATCAACATCTTTTTATAACCATTATTGGATTTAGTTTTTCATTGCTTTCTATTATAAATGAATAGAAAACATAAATTCATTCTAAAGCTCTGTCTTCACTATCAAACTTTATGTGACAAAAAAAAATGTGATGTGCCCATATATGGGCATGATGTTGTCATATCACTACCATATTAGGACACATCACACTTTTTTTGTCACATTTTGATAGTGTAGACAAGGCTTTAGCTAGACATGAAAGTCCAATCTGTATTGAAGATTTAAATATGATAAAAATTTGTATTTTACAGCAAAGATGTGCGTCTGCCAGTACAGTTACAACGTGCCATGGCTGCCGAGGCCGAAGCTGCAAGAGAAGCAAGAGCTAAGGTAGGTTACTATGTTTGTAGTTGAAAAACTAAGGTCATTCAGTGGAGATAAATTGTTTGTCCTTTAAAAGTGTGCCCAAATGTAATATGACATCATCATCCTCATATATGGGCACATCACATTTTTTGTCACATTAAGTTTGATAGTATAGACAGAGACAGCCAAAGTAAAGTTTTGGGAGAGTTGACTGTAGTATTAAAATATCTTACAGATGCTTTTAATGTTATTGTCAGGTGTTCGAATCATATATGAGTCCACTATTCTTCTACCATTTTGAAAGTTTTGTTTTTTGTATATTTACTTTTTGCTTTTATAATGGAATGGAATGCACATTTCTTCTTCTTTGTTTGAAATAAATTATATAAAAAGGGAGGACAGTGACGGACTTATTTGAGTCTGTATGTCCCTTGACCAAATGATTCTTTATTGTTTGTACACATACTGTATGTTGATTTTGTTCGAAATAATTTATATTTAGGTCATTGCTGCTGAAGGTGAACAGAATGCTTCACGTGCATTGAAAGAAGCCGCTGACGTTATCGCGGAATCACCCGCCGCTCTCCAGCTCCGTTATCTGCAAACACTGAGCAACATTTCCGCCGAGAAGAACTCTACGATCATCTTCCCGTTGCCTATTGAGCTTGTTAGGTAAGTATTCAGTCGGGCAACTCTCTATCAAAACTTTCTATTCATTACAACCAGAAATGACCAGGAATACCTGCAGGACAGCTGGATATTTTAGGCTAGCCTAAAAGTGTCTAGGTACATGTCTAGGAACACATCCAGGACAGCTGGATATTTTAGGCTAGCCTAAGAGTGTCTAGGAACACATCCATGACAGCTGGATATTTTAGGCTAGCCTAAGAGTGTCTAGGAACACATCCAGGACTGCTGGATATTTTAGGCTAGCCTAAAAGTGTCTAGGTACATGTCTAGGAACATATCCAGGACAGCTGGATATTTTAGGCTAGCCTAAGAGTGTCCAGGAATCTTTGCAGGACAGCTGGATATTTTAGGCTAGCCCAAAAGTGTCTAGGAACACACGCAGGACAGCTCAGTTGGATGCGTATGAAATAAAAAAAATAAATTAAAACCAAACAACAGTTAGTTATAGAGTTCAGGTGTAATATTTGATTTAAAAGAAAAACAGATTTTAAAAAGGCACTTTCTGTAAGCTAAATTATTGAAAGGCAAGTAACGTAAAGCAGTGGTAGGTGTAAATAAGTGCACCATGAATATTTAAAATGTCTTAACATTGTTAAGTAATAAAGCAGACCATGGCTGTATGCATAATTTAAAGGAATCAATAGATGTAATGGATTAGATAAGACTATTACCATACACTGCCTCCAGTGTTGTATTAAAGAAAACACTTTGGCTTCAGCTCGCGCGCATGTCCTGCTTAGCTGAAGCTTTTAAATGTCACCATCTTGAAATCAGTCAATGAAACAATATATATAATTTTTCAGTAATTTGCCTTTGGATTTATATAATGTATATAAATTACTGAAAAAATAAAAATGCTGTGGGTATCAGTGGTTCGATCTCAATGGATATACAAAACAATCCAAATGATCAAGTAGAACAGCCAGAAAAAATTAGCATATTTAGCATATAGATACAGTACATAACATAATGAAATCAAATTTGTATTGATTAATTTATTAACGTTAAGGGTGGCCTACTGTATCTAGTATCTGTGTAGAAAAAGATCATTTAGTGCCTTCTTTCTATAAAACATATAATAATATGAAAAATATTGAATATTCAGACAATGGTATCACAATAAATTCTGTATATTAAAAATTAGAATTAATTATTGTTAGTGTTATTAATGAATATCTTTTTTTTTTCTTACAGTGGCCTTTTGAAAAAGTAGACGAAACACGAAGAACTTGAACCTATGAACATGGAGTAAAGCTATGAATTGACTCGCATATTTTTTAAGGATTTTTATCACTATGTAAAAGTTACTTTTTAATATAATTGATATTATATTTAGACACTTTAGTGGGAATTCTCACACAGTAATGGTGTATTACTCTATTTTTTATCCAAAGAAACCAACGTATTATTAATTAGTCTTAATTAATTTATCTTCTGTGCTGATTAATTTCTTCCAAGATTGCTAATATGTGCCTATTTCCTTCCAGAGGCTTAGGTTCCTACTAGAGATGCAACGCAAGGACATAACGCAATGTAAGCGAGTTGACCAATCACAAGCAATGGATTATTCAAACTGTTGCTTGTCATTGGTTAACACGCTTGCTTTGCGTTTACGTCCTTGTGTCGCGTCCTATAGAGAGAATCACAGAAAAAGGTTTAGGTTCAGGACAGACAGTGTCTGTGTGAAGTGTAAAATCGATGGTAGGAGGAAAAACAGAACAATATTCTCCCTATGGTTAGAAAAGGCAGTATTATTATAATCTAAAAGAACTGACAAGTTTGGTGTTCTGGTTGTCACAGTGGTTGTGGCTCAGGCATTCAAACTGATCTGGTAGGCCTACTGACACCTCAACTGCTGTAGTCCTGAGAGATTGCCTGGGACATTAATTTCACAACTTTTAGTTAGGCCTAGCATCACATTTCCTTGTTATTGTCATCGTATTTCCCACAAGCTCACATTTACAATCAAATTTTGATACTGTTAAGTAATCTTACTCAGATGAAATGATTTGCGCACCTTTTTAGCAGAACGCTGCGATGTAAATATTAATTAGATAGTTTGAATGTGTCTCCTAAGATGTTGCAAGTAATCCTAATATGGTGTAGATATGATTCTTATTTATTCACATCTGTGTTGTGCCTTTTAAAATTGTTTTATTTCATTGGTGGTCTGTGTATCCATTGGTCAGTTGGTGCAAACGGTTGACCTATAGCTTAAATCCCACAAAATCGCTTGTATACACGTTGTGAGAACTACATGTCTGTTTTCACTTGGCTGTATAAATGGGTACCTTTAGAAAATTTACATTGACTGTCTACAGAAAATGGCCATCTTATTTGCGCACAAGAGATAAAAAAATGATACGTTGTACCATCTCAACCTTCTTGGCTGGCCCTATAAATGAGTTCCTTAGTCTACACTGTCAAACTCTGTGACAAAAAATGTGATGTGCCCATATATGAACACAATGATGTCATATCACTACCATATTTGACAGAAAATCCCTGGGACTCGTCAACGGAAAAATGATAGTGTGCGTGTCATGTGACATGCTATACCATCATGACCTTCTTGGCTGAGATATGTATTTTTTATGTAGAAACACATGAGAACACTTAAATTATTTACTTGTAATAAAGACTTTTGGCACACTTTGATATTACCTATTTGTTGTTATTACCCACTGACAAGGAAGGCACCATTGTTTTTTAAATAAATTTATTTTTTACTTTGAGATGTACGTTTGATAACTTTTGACAACGCTAAATGAATATTTTGGCCAGGTACAGATTTTTAACTAAATTGAGAGAATTTGTAAAGTTTCTAAATTTGTACTATACTTTAGAAGGAATAACAAAAACCCCATTTCACACGTAACAGAGCTTGTAAAATTTGTAACGATTAAGTTCATATTTGAAAGAGCTATCAGTCTTGTTGCATATTGTTTAAATGTTGGGCATTCTATTAGTTACAATTTTCTAGTTTTTATGAAGCCAAAGTAACAAAGTTGTTTTTGTATTCGCCAAAAACGTTTTATTATAATAACATCAGAGGTCAAATAGATTGTGTATATCTGCTGTTAATTGAACATGACAATGCAATTAGACTAGTTGACAACGTACAGGGCTACATGTTGATACCAATTCTTACAAATATAACATGTCATGTAAGGAACAGAGATGTGGAAATAGTGTTGCTTTTTGAAAATAAATTCAAATGTGATCAAGTTGGCATAAAATTAAATGTATGCTTTCATACTGCGTTTGAACACGACAGCTTATTTGAGCAAGAACTGTTTCGGTCCTCAATGAGCTTTCATTGCAATGAACTTTTTGCGCTTATGTACCGATTATAGATCCAAGTGTCAATAATTGGATTCCTTACAAACGTGTACATATTTGAATGTATGATCGTCACAAAAAAAATTAATTTTAGTGGATGACGACGCACAAGTCCTAGAATTTCGAAAATTGATAACTTTTAATATACCGTAAAATACTGATGCCAAACAAGCAGAGAAAATTAACAACAACAACAATTCATTTGACTTTGTGTTATTTCAACTAAAAAACGGCGTACTGTTGTATAAATTGTGTGTAATTTATTCTAATGTTTTCGTTCTCTTATAGCTCTGAAATCTGTACATTGATATTAATAAATGGAAAAAAAAAGTTTGTTTTTTCTTTTTTTTATAAAAAAAAAATCATAATGTATTGTATTGCTTATATGTAACTTCATAATTATGAAATATGACCTAAAGACATTTATTAGAATTTATTGTAGCAGAGTTGATATCATTTGGCATGATGAGGCTAGTGAACACAAAATGGCTGCAGTATGCCCCCAAGTATGGTACTTGCTAATTATGAAATACGACCTGAAAACACATTTTGTCATTTAAAATGCAAGAGCAAATGTTTTACGGCTGCAATATGTATTGAAAAAGTAACTTTGTAATTATAAATTGTAAATAAATAAAATATAACTTTAACGCAAGTTTTCCAATCAACAAAGATTAAATTTTCCATGAATTTGCAGATATTTCATTATTTTTATTCATAGCTACCAGCATTGTGTCTCCGGAAGTACATGTTTGTCTGACTATAATATGGTATAGTCAATAACAAATATTCAAAATGAATATTGATTTTGTTTTCAAATCTACCAACTTTAATCATTTATCTTGAACATTATTAACGTTGGATATTTGCTAATTTACGATAAATGCACCATAATTAATTTCAACCCCAACAGTGTATCAAGGAATATAATTTGCATACTATATCGCCGAGGGCTTGCTGATTCTAGATGCTTGGCTCCGACTGCGTAATGATTGCGTGGCTGAACCATCCATCTGTTCTGCTGTAATGAATGCAGTAGTAAATTAATATGATAATTATTGAATGCACTATCTAATACATTTATTAGTCAATGCACCATTTAATATTATTATTGAATAACTCTGTACTTTATGCAGTTAAAGGTTTAACATTATGACATTAATTTGCACCAATCAAGAGGTTAAAAACAGATAAGGCGGGGTGGGTGGTGAAAACTGAAAATTTCATGCTTAATTGTCCAAGATGTAAGTATTTATGTTGTTAAAAGGTTTAACGTATGACATTTAGCTTATGTGCACTTCAAAGAACCAACAGTAGTACATCATTCGAGACGAGTACTGATCACCCGGCCCTCTGGGTCAATTCAATTCAACCATGTGCGACTATACTCAACTGAGGTTTTGCACAGTATAGAAAGATGATTAGTTACACGAATATTAATATTCATTCAAAATTATGATGAGTCAACAAATTGTTTCAAATCTTCTAAATTGTTTATAAAATGCATTCTATTAATATCTGGATGATTTCTTTGAAGCGTACCATCTCTGTCTATAATAAGAGCATTCATCCCAATATCTTGCGCAGCGTAATAATCATTTTTAACACTATCGCCAATATGTAAGCATTCGTTTGGCGCCACCTTCATCAGATCTAAAGCCTTTTGAAAAATTTGTGGTTGTGGTTTCTGGTATTTTGCAAAAATGGAAGGGATGATGAACGAGAAATGATGCGCTAGTTCTAGATTCTTTAAAACTTGAATTAGTCGCTCATCAAAATTTGAAATTACACCTACGCACATCCCTTGTTTGTTTAAATAACTTAACACATTTTTAACGTCAGGAAAAACATCCCAATAACTAGGTTCTAGAAAATCCTGGTACAGTTTCGCTCCTATTTGTTCAAGCGTTTCTATATTTGAATGACCTTGTAAAATAAAGGTTTTTTTGACGATATCTGTCCACCATCTTTCGGTGGTAGTATCCAACCCGTCTCCATAATTTGGTTGCGTAGATTTCTGTTCTCTGTAGGCTTCTAAAAATGCCGACTGAACTTTTGCGGGATCTGCCTCAACGCCAAATGCAGATGCGGTTTTAGAGTAATGATGACCGACGGAATGACGTACTTTGATGATTGTATTGTTGACGTCAAACGTCAAGAGCTTCAACACATTCTTCATTATCCGCGGAGCTTTTAAATGTACCTGAAAAGATAAAAGTTCCAACATCACATATAAAAATGCACATCAATATCATTTTTAGTAATAGTATGCAGATTTTTAGACTGAGGTATAATTTGGTTTATAGGCAGGCAACTATTATGATGCACAATAATGATAAACAAAGTAACTCATTTAAATATTAATAATACAGGTGCATACAGGATATTGATAAAAAAAACATGATGCTAACCTTGAGTCCAGAATAGAGGCCACAAACAACAAAAAATAGGTCTGTTGCAGCTACTATTTGCTATATAATAACCTCTACTGTGTTGTAGCATGTAGTAACTAGTAGAATAGATTTAAAGTTTATTTCCTAGGAGAGATTCCAAGTTAATATAAATATTATTTATTACAAGAATAATTGCCAAATAAAAATATCAATGTTTACAAAACTCCTGAACTTTGACATTCACAAAACTGTTAGTTGTTAGAAGCAAGTCTGTGATTGGTTGAAAAATCCCCAACAAAAATATCAGGCAAAAGCGGCCTTTTTCAAGAGAGAAGTAAGTAAGTTTATGACAATATTTGAGGGATTTTAACATCCAATATACATTAGTTTAATCACGTAAAGTAATATTAGTTATTTATTAAGAACTGGGGCTTATGCCTAGCCCCCCTAAAGGAAGGCCCTTTGGTAGAGAGTCAATCCAATCGTATTCGTAATCGTATTGTAGCAGCAGCAGTCTCTAAATAATAATAAGCCTATCTGCCTAGCTAGGACCTAGGCCTAGATATGTAGGCTAGTGTACTACTACTAGTAGTAGAGAGGGAGAGGCTACTAAGATTTATGAAATATCTAGGCCTAGCTATAGATAGGAGGCCCAGTCAGGTAATATATAGTAGGCTAGGTCTGCCATTGCACTGAATTACAATATTATGACCCATCAGACATTAGATTAATAAAAAAAAGTTATATTAAAAAAAAAAAAAGGTTTAAATTTTAAAAAAAGAAAATTTTAAATCAACATTTTGTTTATTTTATCAATTTTCCAGAGGGTGTAAATTATATTAAAATGAAAATAAAGGTATAGATTATGAAAAGGACCAGTAAAACCACCAAAGCAATGTCTGCAAGAACAAGTGGTAGGAACCAACCAAAAAGTTTAAAATCATCCCCACTTACCCCTTCAAATATCAGCAGCAGTCATGCCACAGAAAACCGGCAAGGTAAGCATTACACATGGCCATCGGTGTCACCTTGTTTTATGAATTTTAAGTTTGTACTTATCAAAAGAGACAAGTACAGTAATACGTTCATCTGAGTTCTCCTTTCAGAATCATCCCCTTCCAAGTATCCAGTCAGATATATCACAGAGAATTTAATCAAAAAGGTTTCGGGGAAAGAAAATGTAGCCTGGGTGACTACACTGAAACTTAACCTTCATCATGAAGGCGGAAAAAGGTTTAAGGTATAACAATGCATATTTAACATATTTGATTAAATCTTAAATTGTCTGCCTTTGTGAGTCTTCTTCTAAAATATTTTCTCACATTGGAGAAAAAAATGTTACTCACAGTAACAAATTTATTTAATAAATTGTTAAATGTTTGCATGGCAGATAAAAATAGTAAAGTACAATAATGTTTGCAGTGTGCCATGTTTTTTCTAAAAGAAACTAAAGTACAATTGAAAATGTCTTGATATACAGTGCTCCATTAAAGAAAATATTAGGTGCATAACAATCATCAACCAATTTTGTTCAAGTTCTTTTTTGTACCACAAACTGTACTTTTAATATTAAAAATTGTTTAAATAAACTATAGTATATAAATGTAAGCCTACTATATATATAGTATTTTATGTCTAGTTTTTGGTAATCACTTGAGAAATATTTATATCTTGTTAAATAAAAAGTATATAGAGAACCTGGAAAAATGCCGGCACCTTGAAGTGTTAAGCCTCAGTTGTAACCAGATTGCCAAGATTGAACGTTTGGATAAACTGACAAGACTGAGGGAGCTAGATCTTAGCTTTAACTGCATCACGCATATTGAAGGCCTTGCGACGTTGGTTGGACTACAGAAGCTGAACCTTACTGGGAACCTAATTGAAAGCATCCCAATATGGCTAGGAAAAAGGCTTAAAAGTCTTAGAGTTCTTCGGCTAGGAAGAAATCTACTATTCTCAGTAAGACAGGTTTCACTATATACTGTACTCTAATTCTGTGCTCGCTTCCTCCCTTGACAGCTAAAATGATATTATGTACTACTTTTTTATATGTAGTATTCATGTCATGTTTGTATACTTTAACATCTTTAAAAATGTTTTTAGGTGGCCAAACTTTCTACAATCTCGTTTTTGGACATCCTTTTTATTTCAATTATATTGTTAAATATTCTAAAAATAATAGATAGGAAAATATCATTTTTAAAAAATCCTTGAAAGTGTTAAGCATTGATTTTTTATTGATTGGTTTAGTATGTAGAATTAACATTAATAATATGTGAAAGCAAGATTATTAAACAAACAAATTACCACTAATTTGAATTGAAAGTATGCAAATAATACAGTACTACATTATACAATTACTAGATACAGGCTTTTTTATTTATTTATTTTATTGTCTTAATGCAACTAGTTTTTAGTGGGCCTTCTATCACAAGCCCCGTTGGGGTTTCCTGGGAGGTCCTTTGCAACTTCAATTTGTTTTATTCATTGTTGGTATGTGTATTGATTTTTTATATGAGATGAATAATGAGATTGATTTTATTTAGATACATTTCTGTTTTAACCCTGATTACAATCCTAATGTTGACACACTCTTTATTATTATCCTCCCCCTATTTTCTCATCCTGAGATATTCATGATCTTACAGTAAACTGAAAATATATACTTTGTTTTTGCAGTAATCCTCTAAATAAAATAAATATTGTTTTTCATTTTAGCTGCATGATATAGGTCATCTACGTGTAATGCGAGACCTAACTCAATTGTCAATAGAACAGAACCCATTGTGTGAGCTGGCTCACTATCATCAGTATATAGTCTTCCAGTTACGTTCTTTGGAGATTTTGAATGGTGTACAAATTACACATGATGATCGCATAAAAGCTGACGAAAGATTCCAAAAAGGTAAATTTTGAATATTTATTAATTAATTTAGAACGATAAGATGAGGAAATCTGTGATAATGAGAAAAAGTTGACCCAACCGAGATTCAAACCCGGAACCGTCTGCTTGATATGCATATGTTCTAACCATTAGACCACTGGGGCTTTCATGGTATTGTTCAAACTCGATTGGATAGTGACTAGTGACTGGTACGGCGGAAAACAACACTAGTCCCTCAATTGTACACACGTATATATATATGTAGTAGAGCTGTAGCTTGGTGGTTAACATGCTTGCTTTCAATCCTGACCTACTCTAGTGCCAGGATTGTAACTCACGACTCTTTCAACTCTACTCCCTAAGCCTCAAATGAGACTTAGTTTATAAGCCCGATAAATTATATAATTTAGTTTATCCATCCTGTATTTGGCGTGTTAGTCGCTGTTGGATGCATATGAAATGTTTAAAAAATATATGGCAATATGACCGTTTAGAACTGATGCTTGTCATATGCCAGTCCTACATTGTAAGGATTGAAATAAGTTTATTTTATGATATTTAATTTTAATTTTCAGAGGAACTTGAGAATTTAGAAATACAGATAAATAAAGATAATGAAAAGATAAAAAACCTGGAATTAAATCAGTCAAGAACAGAAGAAGAGATGAAGAGAAAAGACAAATATGGAACACAGTTAGAACACAGGAATACAGAACAGAAGAATGCAATGAAAGAGTTAGAAAGGGAAATAGAAACAAAAAATGAACTGGTATGCTTATCGTTTGCTCCACCCTCTCACCCCACCACCCTCTCACGACCACCACCCTCTCACCCCCACCACCCTCTCACCCCCACCACCCTCTCACCCCCACCACCCTCTCACCCCCACCACCTTCTCACCCCCACCACCCTCTCACCCCCACCACCCTCTCACCCCCACCACCCTCTCACCCCCACCACCCTCTCACCCCCACCACCCTCTCACCCCCACCACCCTCTCACCCTCACCACCCTCACCACCCTCTCACCCCACCACCCTCTCACCCTCACCACCTTCTCAAAACCCCACCACCTTCTCAAAACCCCACCACCTTCTCAAAACCCCACCACCCTCTCACCCCCACCACCCTCTCACCCCCACCACCCTCTCAAAACCCACCACCCTCTCACCCCAACCACCCTCTCAAAACCCCACCACCCTCTCAAAACCCCACCACCCTCTCAAAACCCCACCACCCTCTCAAACCCCCACCACCCTCTCAAACCCCCACCACCCTCTCACCCCCACCACCCTCTCACCCCCACCACCCTCTCACCCCCACCACCCTCTCACCCCCACCACCCTCTCACTCTCACCCCCACCACCCTCTCACCCCCACCACCCTCTCAAAACCCCACCACCCTCTCAAACCCCCACCACCCTCTCACCCCCACCACCCTCTCACCCTCTCAAAACCCCACCACCCTCTCACCCCCACCACCCTCTCACCCCCACCACCCTCTCACCCCCACCACCCTCTCAAGACCCCACCACCCTCTCAAAACCCCACCACCCTCTCAAACCCCCACCACCACTCTCACCCCCACCACCCTCTCACCCTCTCACCCCCACCACCCTCTCAAAACCCCACCACCCTCTCAAAACCCCACCACCCTCTCAAACCCCCACCACCCTCTCACCCCCACCACCCTCTCACCCTCTCAAAACCCCACCACCCTCTCACCCCCACCACCCTCTCACCCCCACCACCCTCTCACCCCCACCACCCTCTCAAGACCCCACCACCCTCTCAAAACCCCACCACCCTCTCAAACCCCCACCACCCTCTCACCCCCACCACCCTCTTCCCCTTTAGTTATGTCAGACTATGTGCAGGGCAGGATCGGTTAAAATGCTTTGCATGCATTTGCCAAGTATATATCACTTGCTTTGTATATATGTTGTGTTAGTATGCAAAATAACGTCCACAATTGTCCTATTCATCTTCTTGCCAAACAGCTATGTATACTGGATACACCAGCTTGACATTTCTATATCGATGACATCACAAATGCTTACTATACATCTGTAACTTCAGTAGTACAGGTACACTGTACTCACATGCGCTTAATTTATTTATTTATGTTCTGTAGTGTAGTTCACTACAATTCACTAATATAAACATGTTTACTTTGATTGTACAAGAAAGCATATAGCATGCTTTAGTTATTTATTTCAATGTTTTATTTATCTAGCTGAGGAGAAAAACAGCAGAGCTGACAAAGGCTTGCGAGAAGCAATACAGGCTGGAGCAAGAGCTGGCGTTCTACAAAATAGATCACAAGTTTGACCCTCTTGGCCCATATCCTGAGGTAGTAGTATACTTAAATTATGGAGAAATAAGCTGAAGCTCTGTCTATACTATCAAAGTTTATGTGACATGTATATGGACATGATGATGTCATATCACTACCATATTTGAGCATGTAACTACTATATTTGGGCACATCACATTAAGAAACAAGACAACAAATGTCTGTTGTATTCACTCACATAAAACCTAATTTACACCTGTAAGTGTTATACATGTCAATAGAGGTTTTTAACTAATAGTTTACGGTTAAGGTATTTTAGTTAGGTAACTCATTGTCATTAAATTAGGACCCTTTTACTTTAGCAGTTTTGTTAAAAGACCACTAGCTAATAGTATACTTTATTTAAGTATAATTTTTTAAATTGTTCATAAAATCCTGTATACACTAATAACAAGGTTTCAATCAACAGATAAACAACGAAACAGAAGATGGTGGAACCGAGGAAGCAGCGTATTTAGGCAAAGCAATCTTCAAGCGCAATGCTTATGCTGGAGAGGGAGTGATCAAAGCTAGAGGGCGACAGATACGAATGATGCAAGCACCTCGTGAGATGAGTGAGGAGAAAGCAAAGATTGAACAACAGTTGCACCAAGTTACCGATGACAGGTTGGCAGAAAAGCAAAGACAGATTGAAAGAGGTGAGTTTTGTTATTATTATTTAGTTTGTCACATATTAATGACCAAGGAACTACTGTAGTAGGTTATCAAAATTTGAATCATTTGACTAAGCAGACATAGAAGTTATGTACATAAATAAAATCACAGAAAGTAGAATAAAAAAAATCAGTAATGAGACTTTGAATTAAATTAGAATACAAGCATCTTGTACTGATACAGCTCAAATGATGCTTTACTGAGATTGTATGTCTTTAGATTATGAGCATCTTGTCAGTACTGTCATGTATTAGTTACTGTAATAATAATAATAGTGATAGTAATATCCTGGATTTTTAAAGCACTTAATGTTGTGAAACCTCTAAGCGGTGTACATTTCATTACCCTGGTCATCTTTGGATCAAACACGTATATGGAACATGCTCCAGTAATGCAGCTAGTAAACAGTGCAAAGTTGTGATCTTACTATGCAATGTATGCTCATGTCTCTAAAGCTCTGTCTACACTATCAAACTAGTTTGACAACAAAAGTTTAATGTGCCCAAATATGGTAGTGATATGCTCTAATATGGTAGTCCATATATGGGCACATCACATCGGTTTTTTCACATAAAATTTGGTAGTGTAGACAGGACTCTGAACAATGAAATACATTACTTGTGTTTTACAGCTGAATCTAGACTTGAGAAGTTGCAAGATAGCCTGAGGAAAACAGAACAACAAGTACTTACAGCTTCTGAAGAGCTGAAAAACATATCAAAGGTCAAACCAGCTAGTGTAAGTTAAACCAAATAGTGTTTTAAACCAGCTAGTGTAAGTTAAACCAGCTAGTGTATGTTAAACCAGCTAGTGTAAGTTAAACCAGCTAGTGTTTGTTAAACTAGCTAGTGTAAGTTTATCCACCACTTAGATATTCTGTATTATGACATTAAAACATTGGTCCCAGCCAAAATCATTTGTGGCAGAAAATGTTTTAAAAATTCATATTTTACAGATGCCTGCAGAACAAAAAATAGTCCTCCAGAATCAACTAGCTGACAAAATGGCTGCCATCAACCAATTGCGAGAACAAGTGATAAGAATTGAGCAAGACATGGATCGAACCAATGACATCATACATCAAAAAGAAAGACAGATGGCTCAGCTGAAGCGCCAATTGGATAAAGTTGTTAAAGACGACCCAAAGCATGTGAGTACATTAGAATTTAATATTCCAACAATTGATAATTTAGCAGAAATATAAGCAGAAAAACCAACTCATGAAAGCCTACTATTTAAAGATTTTATCTGAATGTATCAGCAAAGCTCTGTCTACACTATCAATTTTTAGGTGATGTGATGTGATGTGCTCATATATGGACATGACATATCACTACAGTACCATATTTTGGTACATCACACTTTTTTTGTCAAAGTAGTTTGATAGTGTAGACAGATCTTAAGATATAGACTCAATAGAAGTTAGAGCCAAACTATTTTCCAGCTCTGCCGTTCTTCCTTTCTAAGTAAGAAAATTCTAATGTATAATATTTTTCTGTAGAAATAAACTGAGATTTATGTTCAGATAGGATCTGTTAGAAGGACAGTTGATATCATATGATTTACCTTTCTTCTTGTAGGCCAATATTGAAGCTGCCCTTAAACAACAGATAGGATCTGTTGAAAGGACAGTTGATGACCACGAGCAACTGAAGCGTGACATGGATAGAATGCTAGCAAAAATCGCCAAGGAGACTGAAGCCTTAAAAAATATAGAAGAACAACTTGTTTTTGGTAAGACTACATAAAATAATTAGAAACATTACAAGAACTGCATTATTACTAATAATTACTGCAGTAAAATACTATTCTCTTTTTTTATAGGTCAAGCAGATATGAATGATGAACTGAAAGAAGATTTAGAAAATGTTGTAGGAGGTTTGACAGATTATTTGGAGAGGGTGAAGAAGCAGGCAGAAGAATGCCAAAGAGATAACCAACTACTACATCAAGAAAAAGATGCATTGATACAAGAGTTAGAACAGGCTGAACAATTAAAGCAAGAATTGGAAGCTGAAAAACATCAAGCAAAACAAAAACAAAAGGTTTTATTATTAATTTATTTCACACCAATTTCAGATCTTGCATTATAAAAAATCCAGGTATTAGAGAAATAGAAATATTTCTTATTTTTACCAAAGAAAAAAAAAATTTAGTTTTTGTGCTTTCATTTGCCTTGTATTTTCCTCGCTTTTTTCTATTTTGCATGTAGAAAAACAGAAATTAATCGGATTACAAAGTTAGATTAGAGCCATTCTTCAGCCAAGTTAATTCTTCTCTTCATGATTTATAATAATAATCAATACATTAACTGTACTGTACTAAAGTAATATGTTATATTACAGTATAATATGAATGATTTTAAAATGAACACATACAAAGCGTAAGTTGCAGCATATAACCATATTTATATACCTAATTTTTTATTTTTTATTATTATATTTTTTTTGGGTATCATAAACAATGTATTTTATCTTTAATTTACCAATTGTTATCCTTTTTAACTCATTTTTATGTGTTTAATCATGAATAAATGAAATGACATATTTACCCTGCAGTATGTGGATGATCTAGAAGCAAGTTTGGCAGAGTTACAACAAGACAATAATAGCCTACAAAAGTCAATGTTGGAAACAAGCCAATATATACCAGATCTTGAGAAGAAATTGAAAAGATCTCAAAATGATAATGAGAGGTTGAAGGCTGAACTCTCTGGAAGGGATACAAAGGCGGAGGTAAATAAATCCAATTTAATTTGATATACCAGTTAATAAATATGTCTATTGCAATAAAAGAGCATATACAATGTTCTATGGGAAACCTAACCCAAGCAGCAATAATAATCACACTTGAGCTGTGAGGCATAGCAGCTGCATGGTGTAGTGGATTGAGCCGTGAGGCATAGCAGCTGCATGGTGTAGTGGATTGAGCTTTGAGGCATAGCAGCTGCATGGTGTAGTGGATTGAGCTGTGAGGCATAGCAGCTGCATGGTGTAGCGGAATAAATCTAGCCTAACCATTGAACAATAAGTGACCACAAAAGAAACACAAAAAACACCCAGAAACTGAGTGAAGTACTTGAAGTAAGATGTTGCTAAGAGGGTGTATGTTGATATTTATTTGTTTTATTTGTGAAGTTATCAATGAACCGATGCATGTTCTGTAAGTAATTGTAGGCGCTATCGTGCTAACATACAAACAAACCAAGTGCTATACAAGTAAAAAGAATATATATATATTTATATTTCAGGATGAAATTCACGCTTTGGAGGATGAAGTAGAATCAGAAAAAGACAAGTTAAAACAATACAAAGATGCAAATGAAGCCAGAGAGCAAGACTATCACAGACTGGTTGATCAACTTGGTGCACTACAGGTAAGAGGCTTCCAGGCTAGTTTGCATATCTCTGTTTCTTTATGCTGATAGTTGTACTATTGTAACCCTACAAGTGAACATGACTCTATAGAGGGTGTTCAGAATGAGACCTTGTGGGTGTTTTAGACTGTTATGTTGGAACAACCCAATAAAGCGTTGTATTTGTAACTGTATGTCAAGTCTCTGTGTGATTGATTACTACGACGGTCATAGATTACACTATTTATACCAACCTAGAAAAGCAAGTTTGACACAAAGAGTGTGATGTGCATCATCTTCATGTCCATATATGGGCAAATCACATTCTTTTTGTTACATAAATGTTGATAGTGTAAACAGAGCTTAAGGTTGTCCTACCCTCAGTCGTAAATGTCAAAAATGTATGTGCTTATAAAGCTCTGTCTACACTATCAAAAAAAACTATCCCTATATGGACACAAGGATATTGGGGATATCACTACCATATTTGGGCATGTTTCACTTGTTTTGTTAAGCTAGTTTGATAGTGTAGACAGAGCTTAAAGCACCTGATTTTATGCTGAAGGAGAATGTGAATAATTTAGCCAAGGTCTAAAACATTTGGTTATAGATGTAGAGCCTATGGCTTGTCTCTCTCCATTTACTTTAATTGTTGTCAACCTATTGCTCTAGTTGAGCCAAAACCAACATGTTTATGGTTTTTTTCCAGACCATCAATCGTTCTATGAAAGACAATTTAAAGGAACAAGAACAAAGAAGGAATGACCTTGCGAATGAATCTATCGACCCGAATGACGTGTCAAGGAGAATCGACCAAGTTAAAGAAAGAATACATGCTAGTAAGAAAGGAAGGTTAAAGCCAATCAATGAAGAAGACCAAGTAGGGAAATCATTAGGAGATCTTCAAGATGTAATGGAGGGAAAGTTAAAGGAAGCTAAGAACGAAATTCAGAAATCAAAAGAAAGACAAAAAGAGGTAGGCAAGCATTATTGGACTTTCTGCATTCTCAGTCTCTCCCAAATTCAACAGTTCTTTTCAGAACTATATATACGTTGTGTACCGCAAACTTTATATCAACATAACTTCACCATGCAAACCTTCTAAACATAAATAATCACTTAGTTACTATGATTTTAGGTTGAGGCAGAACTGAAGAACCTGAAACGTCAACTGAGAGATAAATCCCAATTGGACCCACCAATTAAAAAGGTACGTTTTCTACTAGGATATAAAATCATAAAATATAAAAAAGAAAACAGAAAAAAATTAATCAATTTTTCAACAACTAATAATTTTTTTTCTTTTATTGATGGAAAAGGGTTCCGTAAATATCATTATATTGTATCTATCATTGTATCTTTTCTAAATTCAAATATATTTTAGGATGATAAAACAGAAGAAATCCAGGCACTCCATGATGTAATTGATAGGCTAAGTAAACAACTTGAAGATGCGCAGAAGAAAAATGGAAGAGATGAAATAGATGCAACGCCAGTGGAGGTTAGTGTAGAGGCATGCTGAATGTTTCATAGATGCTGATGTTTACAACAAAGTTATAGCACAAGTTCAATGCACTCCTCAATCATGGTGGTAGAACAAGTCTCTATGATAGCGACTGAAAACTGGCTTGTGTGCACTTTAAAGAATGCAGCGCGTCTTTCAGAAGAGTAGGGTTACCCTGGTGTTCTGATCCTTTTCACCCGAGTCGTATCACTGCGTTGAGCTAATAACCTTACCAGTTGAATTGCCTCATTACGGATACCAGTGACTAACTATTTTCTCCGATACAGGATGATTGGCCAGATTGGAAACAGCATGATGATTTGAGTGACACAACAATGAAAGGAACGGGGAAAGGAAGGAGAGGAATGAAAGAAAAGGATGTTAGAAGACAAAGATCAGATGAAAAGGTAACATAGCCTGGCCAGAGCAATGTAGCTAAAAGAGTTTGATAGACATTCTGCAGGGGCGGATCCAGGATTTATAAATAAGGGGGGCGTAGGTTTGCGAGCGAAGCGAGCAAACATTGGCTGGGGGCCAGGGGGCCGCCAAGGGCCCCCTGGAAATTTTGGCGTTCTAGCGCATTGTAAGTCGTTTAAAACGATTTACAAACAATTCATAATGTCATTTACCAAACACTCTAAAGCTCGCAAATTACAACATGTGGAACATGCAGCTGATACTTACCTAGGGTACCAAAGCAAGATAACAACTTGCCTGTACTTTACATCTAAATGTTTACAACGCGACGATGTTTTTCAGCTTTTATATAAGCATAAACTTGTCCTAGCCTAGGCCGGTATTATTTTCTTACACGCGCGCCGGGTCGATCGCGGTGACTACTTCTTCGCATCCATCATCCATGCAGCTAAAGTAAAATGACGTCACGTTAAAGCGGGTCGTCACAGAGTCTCATACATATTAATGAAGCAAACTTGCTGATGAGAGTGTTTTCCACCACCACGCAACACATGCGACGCGAGATTTATCGAAACTCCGAGCCATCGACTGACGATCATGTTTTTGACAATTAAAATCACGGCATATTCAACGACCTGGTTTAAACGATCGTTTAAAAATTAGCGGTCCGGCTCGATCATCATTACATTATATTTAGTGATTTGAAAAAAACAAAACACCCCTTTTGTCATCGCGATTTGTTTATGAGAATCATCGACGGAAAAGCAAATAAAACACTACAAGGGTCATGAAATTCTGCATGCAGCATTGTTAATATTTTAATAGTATGTTTTAATAAAATATAGGCATAACGGGATAATTTTCATAGGCACTACAGTCCTAGCCTTTGTTTTTATTGTATTTAATAAATGGGCGCGTAGTGTAGCACTGACCATGTGACTTCATAAACTCTATTGATCGTCGGAGGTACGTACCGCTACTCTACAATACGGGAGTGACGATCACAAAGGATGCCGACCTGCTTAGTAAAACGCGACCAAGCTCACCACGTGGCTTTTATCAACTTGCTCCTTTTAGTTTTACACTTAACTGTGAATGATCGTTGGTAACTACGCTAGAGATTGATAGTACACAAAGGATGTCGACGTACATGCTTGGTGAAATGCGATCAAGCTGACGATGTGCTCCGACGTACTATTTTCACTATGAAAATGATACGTGTTTTTAAAATCTATTTAATTTAAAAAAAAAAAAAAAAATCTTTAAAAAATAGGGGGGGCGTACGCCCCACACGCCCCCCGCTAGATCCGCCACTGTTCTGATTCCACTACCAATTTCATAAACACAATTTGAAATATCTTTAAACTGTATACAATTGCTGAAGATAAAACTTTTACCAAATTTTATCTTAAGCTCTGTCTACACTATCAAAGTTTGACACACAAAAAAGTGTGATATGGTGCCCAAATATAGTAGTGATATGCTTAAATATGTAAATATATGTACATACAGTTTGATAGTGTAGATTTAGCTTTAATGAACCTGGGTGGCCTGTATAGCAGGTTGTTCATGGGCCTAGGAAACTTTTAATATGTACACACGGTTTCTCTGTTTTAGCATAATTAATGTATTTTATATATTTTATTTGAATTAATATCAGTTATTTTTTATTTAATGAAGATCTGCACATGTGATCCTCTTGATGAATAACAAATATAATAATGTTGCATGTTTTATATTCATTTTCCTTATTTCATTATCAGATTGGTGAACTGGAAACTGAGCTCCAACACCTGAAAGACAAACTTGACCAACAGACATATCGACCAGTTGAAAGGAGTACGAGAAGACCAACTGACAAATCTAAGAGAGAACTTGAAATCAGGAAGCTAGATGCCATTGCTGATGTTCGTTTTAAGTTTCTTTTTCACTTATTTCTTTTTTTTTTAGTATTTTTAGTTTTCTTTTAACAAAGACAATTATTTCTACCACACTATATCTTCTTTTGTAAGCATGTACTTGGATTCCCGCAATAATGAATTTGGTCACTTTCCTTATATAAGTTCCTAAGATAAGTTTTAAAATTAATTACAGTGATTTTTAATTTATACATTTATTTATTTAAGCTTTTATATGGCACCCGACCAAAGTGGAGTCAGATAGGATTTTGGACCAAAGACTCTTTTATTGATAGGCTAGCTCATTAGCCACAATTAACCAATGCTGATACATAATTCTCTCCTCCTATATAATTTTAGGCAGAGGCACATGCAAGTGAACAAGTTAGAAAGGCAGCGACAGAATTAAGGAAAGCTCAAGAGGAGATCAACGGCTTGGAGCATGCTCTATCTGAGCGTGAGCAGGAACTTGTTAGTGAAATAGACAGAGGGGATGCTGCCTCACAAACCATAGGTAATGTCCTTACCTTGTTTCTCTGTGTGTTTTTAGATTATGATTGTTGTGCTTGTGCTTGCCTTTTGTGTACTTGTTAAATGTTTTTATGAATCCTTGTATTACCACAACCAAATGAATTTCCCCAGAGTTTTGAAGTTGTATAGAATTGAATTTGAAGACCCAGCTATTAATATTTCATAATTGTATGTTTCCATCATAGGTTTAGGTTTTATGTGGAATCGCCTCCTTTTGTAATTTGTTGGATAAATGACTTGCTAATTTATCTTGTAAATAATTTCATTAGGTGACCAGCAGCAAGAAATAGGCATCCTGTATGAGACTCTTGAAGATCAGAAAGCAGAAATCTTACGACTTCATGACATGTTGAACCAAGCTATTAATCAATCTGAAGGTATCAGTTTTTTTTTATCATCGTTTTATTATTTTGGATGATGAATTCCACTTACTTTTTGTGTGTTTAGCATCAGTCTCTCGTCACTATTTCAATTCAAAGACGTTTATTTTCATCCAAACGATGATAAGTAAAAATACAGGCAAACAATAATCTCATTTTTAATCCCATCAATTAGATCCATAGGGTAAATAAATCATTATAAGTATGTCCACCTACCATGTGTTTTTTAGGAATATACATGTATTAACGTTATAGTCTCTCATCACTGAAGTTACTTACAAGGATATAAATGTTACCCCTTGAACTTGTCACATGTTCTCAACAGCCAGTCATTTGTTACTTCTAGATGACATGCATCCAGAGGGTAACCCAATGCACGCACTGCTTGAAGAAGTTGAAGCACTGAGAAGAGCAGTTACAGAACAAGGACAACACATTGCTAAAGTTACAACACCAAAGCAGCAGGGAATCCTTAAGAAAGGAGTAATGCTCGATTTAATTTTTATAAATGAAGATTATTCATCATTATCATCATTATTATCATCATTATCATCATTATCATAATCATTATTATCATCATTATTCATCATCATTAATCATCATCCTCATCATAATAATCATCATCAACATCATCATTGACATCATCAACATCATCATTATAATCATAATCATCATCATTATCATCATCATCATCATTATCATCATCAACAACATCACCAACATCATCATTATCATCATCATCAACATCATCATCATTATCATCATCAACATCATCATCACCATCATATTATCATCATTATCATCTTCTTCATCATCTTCTTCATCATCCTCATCATTATCATCATTATCAACTGTTGTACACCATTTTACTCTGTTGTGGGCAGGATAATTTTGTGTTCTGTTTATATCATCTTCCTCTTGGTCTACTTAAATCCTTTTAGTACAATTTTTGCCGAGGCCTCTTTGGAGAGTCTTAACATATGTAGTCTTCATTTTTTAATTGTATTGTCCAGTGTATTTACCATTATTAATGAACTTGAGAGTGTTCTTACTAAAGAAAATAAGTTAGTCTGTGCCAAATGGTTCCTTTCATGTATACTTTAGACGCACGGAGGAGGTAGACAACATCATGGAGATATGAGGCATAGTAGGTTACGATTTTCTGAAGAGAATCAGCAGTATGGAGGTTACCAGCCTGAAGATGGAAGCAGTTTTATTCAAAATGGTAAACATGTTTTAAATGTTGTTTTCATACCTCTCATCTGTACACTATTCGTATTATGTAGACATTGTGTATGCTTGTCATTTCCTTGATACTTTAGGTAACAGTCTGTCATTAACTTTTGATAATTGTTTTTTTCACAAATTTATAATAAATAATTCTGTTATTTCTTCTACAAACCGTAGGTCCAGTGTATATAACTTTATAGAACCCAGTTTATCATTTGAGACGAGACGAATGTGTCAGGGGGGATTAAAACCTATCTGATAGGACAGTAATTTGATATTGTCCATGTACCTAAAAAAATTAATAAATTAAAATGATAAGCCTCTAAACCATGAAGCTACAATTTGACTGTGATTTTATTTTGTTAATTATAGTTCCTTCTGGATGGGTATCTTCATCTCAATCTGACCAGTTGGGCTTTACCCAGCCCCCAAATGCGACATCAACACCACACCAAACTAACTATTACACTCCTACTCATCAACTGTCAAACGATCAACCTATACATCAAGTGATGAGTCATCCAGTTCCTACCCAACAGTTGCCATATCATTCACAACAAATGCCGGATCATCATCAACCTACACACCAAATGCCACCTCATCACTCAGTACAGTTTGCAAAAACTGCGGAAGTTCATAACCAACGAGACAACATAGACAAACATCAGAGCAGGAAAATGGAGGTTCCCGACGATGTTCTATTTTGCAATGTTCCAGAGCATCATGACTTGGTAAATATGAATGCAAATTACACAATATATTAGAATAATTCTAGAATACTTTTTATAATGTACGGTTTAAAGGTGTGCATTTTCATTTGACTATTCTGCTTATTCACACTTTATAACCTAGCATATGAATACAATTAAGCTCTGTCTACACTATCAAACTTTATGTGGCAAAAGAAATGTGATGTGCCCATATATGGACATGATGATGTCATATCACTACCATATTTCAGCATATCACTACCATACTTGGGCACATCACAGTCAACCTAGTTTCATAGTATAGACAGAGCTGTAGTTTAGTATTAGCAAACATTTAATACTGTATGTAAAAACTGCATAAGCACGTTTAGGCCTACATTTTCCATGTGTTCATGTGTTCGTTTTATAATATGATGTGAGTAAATAATTTGAACTTTAAACTGTGTTTTTAGCCAATTGTTCATATGCACCAATCATTTTTTTTTCTCAGGAGGATTATGTCAAAGATCTTGAAAGACAACTTGCCAAGAAGAAAAAGGTGTGTATGTGACACTAGCAATTTATGTAATGTAACTTCTTAATTGAAGAAATAATCATGAATTATAGTTAATGGTTTCAATACATGAAAATGACATTAATTTGACATGAAAATGACATTAATTTAAAATAAAAATGATATTCATGTAATATAAAAATAACATTAATTTTACATGGAAATGACATTCATTTTACATGGAAATTACATTAATGTAACATGAAAATAACATAAATTTAACATGAAAATAACATTAATTTTACAGGAAAATGACATTTGTTTAATATGAAAATGACATTCATTTTACATAAAAATGACATTTAACTTTGTAAACTAAATTCATGATGCATGTTTATCATTACTTTTTCTTACAGAAGTCAAAGTCTGCTAAAGTTAGGGATGAAGAATTAGAGGCGAGTTCTTAATAAATAAAATTAACATTTATTGTACAATGCTAAAAAAACTTTTAGGTTTTAATTGAATACCCTTTTAATTAATCAATTTGTATGAATCTTTTTACAATTTATCTTAGAATCGCAATGATGAGTTAGAAGACCTTGATTTAGCCATTGAGAAGCAGAAAGATAAATTAGATTCTCTAAAATTAAAGAACCACGATTTAGAAGATGAACGAAGATGTACAAATGCAGAACTTGAAGAAATAATACGAGGAATGAATGAACTGAAAAATGAAGTAGATGAACTTAGAATAGAGAAAGGAATGATGGAGAAAGAAATGCAGACAATACGTATGACTGAAAGAAAGGAAAGAAGAAGGTTTGTTATCACAGCAACTAATACAAACCCTGTTAAGTGGACACCTTTAGGACCCAATAAAATGTTCACTTAATAGGGGTGTCACAAGGATAGGGTGTGCTATAAATAGGGGTGTCACTAGAATAGGAGTGTCCCCAGAATAGACATAGCCCATAAATAGGGGTTTCCCCAGAAAAGGGGCGTCTCATGAATAGGGACGTCCCATGAATAGGGATGTCTCATGAATAGGAATGTCTCATAAATAGAGGTTTCTTCTTATTAGAGGTTTCCTATGAATAGGGTGTCACCAGAATATGGGTGTCACCAGAATATGGGTGTCACCAGAATATGGGTGTCACCAGAATATGGGTTTCCCCAGAATAGGGGTGTCACCAGAATATGGGTGTCACCAGAATATGGGTTTCCCCAGAATAGGGGTTTCCCCAGAATAGGGGTTTCCCCAGAATAGGGGTTTCCCCAGAATAGGGGTGTCCCCAGAATATGGGTGTCACCAGAATATGGGTGTCACCAGAATATGGGTTTCCCCAGAATAGGGGTGTCACCAGAATAGGGGTGTCACCAGAATAGGGGTGTCACCAGAATAGGGGTGTCACCAGAATAGGGGTGTCCCCAGAATATGGGCATCACCAGAATATGGGTGTCACCAGAATAGGGGTGTCCCCCAGAATATGGGCATCACCAGAATATGGGCATCACCAGAATATGGGCATCACCAGAATATGGGTGTCACCAGAATATGGGTGTCACCAGAATATGGGTGTCACCAGAATAGGGGTGTCCCCCAGAATATGGGCATCACCAGAATATGGGCATCACCAGAATATGGGCATCACCAGAATATGGGTGTCACCAGAATATGGGTGTCACCAGAATATGGGTGTCACCAGAATATGGGTGTCACCAGAATATGGGCATCACCAGAATATGGGCATCACCAGAATATGGGTGTCACCAGAATATGGGTGTCACCAGAATATGGGTGTCACCCAGAATATGGGCGTCACCAGAATATGGGCATCACCAGAATATGGGTGTCACCAGAATATGGGTGTCACCAGAATATGGGTGTCACCAGAATAGGGGTGTCCCCCAGAATATGGGCATCACCAGAATATGGGCGTCACCAGAATACGGGTGTCACCAGAATACGGGTTTCCCCAGAATACGGGTTTCCCCAGAATATGGGTGTCACCAGAATATGGGTGTCCCCAGAATAGGGGTGTCACCAGAATATGGGTGTCACCAGAATATGGGTGTCCCCCAGAATATGGGTGTCCCAAAGGAAGAACACCACTGTATAATGTTAGAGCCTTTGCTCTGTAAGTTAGAGAGGAACGCAATTCCTACTTCGTGACACGCAATTCCTACTTCGTCCAGAACGGTCGTGTTAAGAGCGAGCTCCGCTAGGCCCCGATAGTTGCTTTCAACTCAAATATTCTCGCCTACACCATTGATTGTAAAAGGGGACTACAGTAGATGCCGATGACCTATTGCAACCGGCCTGAGTTATGACTGGAATTAATTCGCTATCACAATTTTAACGCTATTTTATGCTATACCTGAACAACTTTTATTGCATTTTAACCTGCTGTTTTTTATGAATTTTAACCTGCTGTTTTACCGAATCTTAACCTGCTATTTTTTTAGTTTTGATTGTTTGTATTATACCGGTAGTTTTACAGTGAAAGTTTGGACTCTGTAACTGTATTTCGATTGATTGTGTAGGCCTATCTGTGATGTTTTTCGTTTTGGTAACCCTGCTGAACATTGGATAAGGGTACTAACTAAGAATCTAGCTATTGACTTTTAACAACCAAATGACGAAGCGAATTCACTTGCATTCCATGACCACCTGGACACATTGTCATTTTGTTACCGCATAACTCGATACATTCCGCTGCAGAGCAAGGACGTGCTGGCCTTTGTTTTCGGCAAGCACAATTGGTGAGTGTACTTTTCCTTTCTATTTGTGTATAAGGATACATCATATGGCGGGAAGTATGAATGGTATTTTTCTGGCGCTGTCGCTATATGTTATGGTGTTGAAAAGATCACACCATCATCCTGAACATGAACAAGTCATTCATAAGTTATGCCCTTCTTCAATTTATCTGGATAACCATACATCGAAAGATTTCCAGAATGTAGTCGGTGAGTGTTATACGTACCTATTTACATCAACCAAAAAATTCTCGCATTATGATTATAATCTTCATCGGAACCCCAGACAGCTTGCATGTAGAACTTTAATTATCTGCTTACTATGGTGTGGTGACATCGAATCCAATCCTGGACCAGCGAATGTACCTGTATCAAACAATTGTTGTGGTAAATGTCAACGGCGCGTCACTACCAGAAGCAGAGCCATATCGTGTGATGAGTGTAATAAGTGGACTCATATAAAGTGTACTGATGGTTTCATGACGCCCAAAAGATACAAGTACATTGTAAACAACAATACTGAATTTGATTATGTATGCGTGGAATGCAGCTGGAAACATCTCCCATTTGATTCCTGTGGAAATCATAACGATGACATAGGATTAAGAACGCCACCCCCATTATTTAATTATAACGTCGCTCCTGAAGACTTCATGCGGTTTAAACAGAAAGGAATACACATTCTACACTTAAATACAAGATCAATGATCCCCAAACTACTGGAACTGCGCGATATTGCATATAAAAGTAAAGCTGGCATTATCTCCATTAGCGAAACATGGATTGATGATTCGGTATCTGACAACGAAATTAAAATTGAAGGTTACTCAGTTCTACGAAGAGATCGCGACCGCAAAGGCGGTGGCGTATGTACGTATATAAGGGATGACATCGCGTTTAACCGGCGTTCAGATATTGAATCCGACGAAGCTGAAGTACTTTGGATTGAACTGATCCTGCCTAAAACCAAACCCATTATAATTGGAACATGTTACAGACCACCAAAGCAAACGAACTTTCTAACTCTGTTTGAAAATATGTTATCTAAAATTGGAATGGACAGTGAATTAATTGTTGTTGGCGATTTTAATATATGTACTTTAACAAAGTCATCTTTATTGAATAGCTCTAATCAAATTCTAAGTATGTTTAGTTTAAGTAACAAAGTAACTGAACCAACTAGGATATGCCCTACAGTTGCTTCATGCCTCGATCATATATTATGTAATAATGAGAATAAGATAAGCCAATCGGGTACAATCGCAACAGGTCTAAGCGATCACTTAATGACATTTTGTACACGGAAAACTATTAAACTTAAGTTCAATGGACATAAAAATGTATATATCAGATCACTAAAAAACTATACCGTTGATCAATTTAGAAACATACTAATAGATATCGATTGGTCAGTAGTTACCTCTATCGGAGATGTAAATGAAGCTCTGTATAAATTTAATGCATTACTTTTGGCTGCTATTGATTCCATTGCCCCCCTTAAAAACATTAGGATGAAACAAAGAACGGAACCATGGTTAACTAGAGAAATATTACAAGACATTGAAACCAGAGATAAATTATTAAATATGTATAATAAAAACAAGAATAATACCGACTTATTAATACAATTTCGCAAACTAAGAAATAAAATACAGCGTGATATAAATAAAGCTAAATCAAATCATTTTTTAAACAAGGCTGAAGAAAATAAAAATAACCCTAAAAAATTATGGAAAATGTTTAAAGGTCTAGGCTATAGTAATACATCTAAGGATAGTGCTAAAACGGTTATTGACCTGCCCAATGGTACTAAATGTTTCGACCCAGCCAAAATTGCTTCTTGCTTCAACGAATATTTTACTACTATTGCAGCCAATTTGGTCAGTAAACTTCCATCCCCTAAGAATGTGTATGACTGTACGTCGTCCAAACTTAAGGATTTCTATAGAACCGTTAGTGGCAATAACTTTATGCTCAACTCAGTGGACGAAGACTTTATATATAGTGAATTAAACAAACTTAATGCGACAAAAAGCACGGGTGTCGATAAGATACCTCCCCGCTTCATAAAAGATGGGGCTGAAATTCTAAAAGTTCCCATTACCTACATAATTAATTTATCAATTAGTACCAGTACAGTCCCAGAAGACATGAAAAAGGCCAAGGTCATACCTCTTTATAAAAAAGGTAGTAGAACCGATATTGGAAACTATCGCCCTATAAGTATACTCAGTACAATGTCTAAAATTTTAGAGAAGGCTGTTTTTATTCAAATCGAAAAATACCTTACTGAAAACAACGTATTGTATAAATATCAATCTGGATTTCGAGCTGCCTTCTCTACTGACACATGTTTGATAGACTTAGTTGATTCCCTTAAAACCCAAACTTCTAAGGGAAATTTCTCGGGTATGGTGTTGGTCGATTTAAAGAAGGCATTTGACACTGTAGATCATGACATTGTTAAATGTAAAATATCGAGTAAAGTTCTTGCAAATTAGCCAAGTTCATAAAATATTTATGGGCAGAAGTGCTTCATACCTAAACGAAAACTTTCGTAGAGTTAATAACTTACATGGTCACTTCACTCGTGGTAGTAAACTCAATTTTGTTGTACCTAAAGTCCAAGGCATAGAATGTAATACGTTCTATTTTAATGCAATCAGAGAATGGAATAACCTTCCTGACTATATTAAACAAATTTCCAACACATCTAAATTTAAAACTGAATTGAAACAATATTACAAAATTAAACATAGATAAATTATTATTGTGCCATTATATCAGATGTTTTGCTTATATGCTTATATATTTATGAACCCCGTCTTATAATGTTTGTTTTGTTAAAATTATAATTACTATCTTTTTAGGGACCACATTGGAATTAAGTTGTTTTACTTTAAACGACTTTATGTGTTTTCCCGTGCATCGTCAGACTTCATTAATCCCGCCATTTTTATTTGCTTTTTTGATGTACATGTATATTAATATTTAAGGTGATTTTATATATTATTGATGTATTTTTAATGTTATTTATTGAGATGCCAAATAAATGAAAGAAAGAAAGAAAAAATTTATTTTAAAGTTTGTTTCTATAGAGATTTTTTAGTGGAAGACCAATTGTCTGAAGGAACCTATTCGGAATACTCGTCAGACTCAAGAGGGCGTGTGCAACATATACGGCAAGAGATAATCTGCACAGAGAAAACGTTAACAAAGAGAAGAGCAGAGTTACGAGAAGCAGACAACCTTCTACATGAATGTGAGGAAGATTTGAAAGATGTTAGACAAAAGGTGTTTGTTTTTATAATTTTCACACAGAGATCATCATCATAATCACCATTGTATTCATCATCATCATAATCACCATCATAATCATAATCACCATCATAATCATAATCACCATCATAATCACCATCGTAATCATATCATAATCATTGACTGCAGTTGGAAAGCTATAATTGAACTTTTTAATTGTGCTCTTCACTTGGATTTTGATAATAATTTATGTCATGCTTTTTTTCAGGCGAATGAAACATTAAACCAGTATGACGAGGTGACTGAAAAGTTTAAACAAACACACGACGAGGTTACAGAGATGGAGAAAAGAGCGCAAGAGAGCGGGAAAGAAATCATCCATCTGGAATCGCAACTGGAAGATCTTAAAGAAGAAGTTGGCGAACTAAAAGATCTTAAAACCCAACGTGAAGAGGAAGTAAAAGCAATCGAAATTGTCATCGCAAGTCGAGATAATGAGTTTAGAAGCTTGGAAACAAAAACACAGCACTTGAGCGCAAGGTTAGAATTTTTGATATATTACATTTTTCACGTTTACACAAAATAGTAGATAATATTATCAAGCTTGATAGTGTAGACAAAGCAAACAATTAAATACAGTAATTTTCATTCTATTTCAGACTTGAAAAAATAAATTCTGAGTTGTTAGTAGGTGAGCAGAAAGTACTAGAGCAATCGTCAGCTATTAGAGATGCAACTGGAGAATTGGCAGAAAAAATGGCAACATTAGATCACATTACAACCAGGGTAGGTAGAAATATCAGGAGCTACAAATTATTGTTAAAAAAATTGACATCAATGCTTTTCAAACTTTGAGAAGCAAATTATTGTGCCATGTGGTCATTGTGTTTGCTCCACACCTGAAAGCAAAAACTTGTCTTAATGTATCCGGAGATTGTTTTTACTCCATAATCTGGCAAATATTTCCTATAATGTTCAGTCCCTGTTGTTTTATTTGATCTGGTGGGTGTGGCCAAGTTACGAGTAAGCTTTCTTTAAACTTGAGGTCCAGTGTACACATCTGGATCGTGTACAAATCTAAAATGAGTGCATCTTTCACAGTCTGTCAAAGGACGGCTAAGAGAATGGCGACCTCAGATCAATTTCAGTCAAGCATAAGATGATTAAATCATCTCAGATGTGTCTCCTAATATGTAAATACATTTCTTAATCTAGATAAGCAATCAAGAAGAGAAGTTAGGCTCACTTTTACAAGATGTAGCACAGAAAGAAACTGAACTACAGCGCTTGTCAAATAGTGTAGACTCTAGCAAGCAGAAACTGATCATGGCCTTGAAGGATGGAGAGGCTGAGGTCACAGAGACAGAACGCAAGATTGGGGTATATAAAGTTTATAATGATGATTATGAGTTCATTCATTTAAATTGGTACTCTGGTGCTTTATGGGTTCTTCATAACTAGTGATGTTGTTGAATGTGATAATAGTTATGGCATTGAAGGTCCTAGTTATGTTGTAAGTAATGTTGTTAATGATTACTGAAGGGGTTTTTTATGTTGGTGCGATACAAGATGATGATAGATGGTGACATTTTCAATATCTATTTGTTATATATTACATTTTTCAAAAAAAGAGTACCCAGTATCAGAATCCGTAAACTTCTGTAAAATAAGAAATAACAACATTTGTTAAAAAAAAAACTATTTCAGACAGAGAAGATTTTGATTTTTTGAAATTGCAGGAAGCTAAATTCAAGCTTGATCAACTGAACAAAGAAAAAATGCAACTGACAAAAGCTGTTTCCGCTGGCAACGCGAAGCTAGAAGAATCAAGAAGCCAAAGAGAAGAAACAGACCGAGAACTACAACATATTGAAGGAAGTATAGATAAGAGTAAAACAGAATTAAAGCATACGTTGGAGTTGATTCAGATAGAGAAGACGGAACTAGAGGCATTAAGAATTCAACATGAACGCAAGATGGCTGAGCTGGAACATACACAAATTGCTGCATTAGAGGTAAATACGCTATCAATAGTATATTTTAAGATTGTTGAAAATCAACACTAACTTTTTACACAGTTTTAAAATCAAGTGGTTCATGTATTTTTTAATATAATACCAAATAGCAGTAGAGTGGCACTGTGGCTTGGGGGTTGATATACTTGCTTACCAATCACAGAGTCCATGGTTCAAATCCTTTAACAATTCCATGATTTTACGCAAACACTAACGCCACTACCTAAGCCTTAGGCTTAATCTACCTAGCCTTAGTTTAGATGGCATGGGTTTACAATCCTGTAATTTGTGAGTTGTGTTCTTGTTGAATGGCATAAAAATAAAATCTTTTTGTAAGAAAACCCTGTGACATCATTCTCCTTGTCAGCTATCAAACAATATTACCTTTCAAATTAATTAATTTTACATACATACATAGTTCTCATGTTTGTAATATACAAATTTATGATGGTTACCTATAGGCAAAAGTTATGGAAATAACTGAAATAAAAACCATCTATTTATCAATCAATAATATTTAATTCTTCTTATATGATAGATAATACTGTATCTCCTTAGTATACATTGGTCTGAAATTATGATGTTCATTGCTGAGAAACCAAGTACTGTAGAATAATAATGCAGTAGATATCACAATTATACAAGACATACGAATATATTATTGAAGCCAATTAAATATTGTTTTAGGAACGAGGACAGCTGGAAAACCTACAGTCAGAAGTGCAACAGAAGCAGTTGAGTTTGGAATGTACCAGACAAACTATTGAAATTGAGAGAGCCGTGAAAGAACAACTGACAGAAGAGAAACTGTCAATGGAGGCTGGTATAAGTAATCTACAGAGAGAGAAAGAAATGCTGGAAGGGAATTGTGAAAGCATGGGCTCAAAGGTCAGACAGTTCAGAAGGTAACTATGGATAAAGCATTTAGCACTCAAATAGAATTTAATCCATAAATAAAAACTAGAAATAGGTCACTAACATTGGTTTTATGTAGAAATGGTTCAAACAGTTTATATTATTTAAACAATAATGTCTAAGTTTGTCTACGACAACTGACAATATTTTTACCTTCCTGTCAAAAAAGCTAAATCTGTAATTCTTTTTCAGGCAACAATCTGAGAGTGAGGGCGCTTTTGAGAACCTACAAGGGCATCTTGAGAAACTGAGCACAGACGTGAGAGCAGCCGAGAAAGACCTCAATGAGATGAACAACAAACGTTCTGCAATGTTAAAAGAACTGCAGGCCACTAAGCATAAGCTTAAAGGTAAGAATGGAAATACATGGTTCAAAGTTCATTGTATGTGAAGTCCTTTCATTTTTGTAACAATGTGGATAGTAAATTTATTCTTTGTATTTAAATATGTGTACTAGATACTGCCTCTCCCTGAGGAAGTTTTTGAAATAAATTGACAAATTGGAGCTGTAGCTTGGTGGTTAGGGTGCTTGCTTGCCTTTCAATCCCATGGTCCAGGGTTCATGTGACCTAATGCCTGGCTTGTAACTCACCACTCTTTCAACTTTACTCCTTAAGCCTCAAATGAGACTTAGTTTATAAGCATGATAAATAAATAAATAAAATAGTTTATCCATCCTGTAATTGGTGATTTGCTCGTATGAAATTTAAATAATAGATAAAATGTGCTATCTAATCTAAACAAAAGGGATAATTAATTTATGGCTGTCACATGTCTCTATTTAGACAGTTACTTGAACCAGTACCAGTAACTAAAACAGATAATATTCAATCATCTCTTAGATCTCCATGGTCAGTTAAAGACATCAAGCAAAGAAGTAAAAGATAACATGGATAAGAAAACTCATTTAGAAAATGAACTAAAAGATGATTTAAAACTGAAAAAGCAAGTCCTTCAAGATGTTGAACAACTGAAAACGGATGTTAGCCAGGAACGAGACGCACTGACCGGCATTCTGTCTCAACAACATGCGCGACAAGAAGAATTGCACCAGCTGTTGATAGATGTTGAACGACGACAAACTGAGGCTGAAGATAGTAAAAGGGTGTTGGATAAATTTAGGGCTGATATACAACATGAGAAAGAGAAAATGATCAAAGTAAGTATAAACAAGTCTCTTTGTATAAACTCTATTTAAAAAAAGCCAAAACTCACTAATTACCAAACTATTATAAATGCATTCAGCCTTCTATCCAATTAGTGTCCAACGTTCTAGTGTACATCTCATTCATTGAATACGCTGTTTATTCATAATATATAAACAATTCTTACCAAACAGTAAAGTATTTGAGAAAATTAAATGTTGACCTTTTGACAGTTATGGTAACGTGACTTGTTTTATTGCTAAATCACTATGTAACTATGCATTTTTCGATATGCGTATAATGGGATAAAATGATCAGTATTACATTTCCTTTCCGATGATACCATGGATGACAAAGTGTAGTATGGAATGTCGGCCATTTTGAAATTCAAAATGGCCGAAGGGGTGGTCAATGGATGGTTTAATTCAGCAACTCAAGAATAGCCAAGCTAGCCAATAAAATCTATTTTATCGAGCTGGAGGTAGTTAAACTCACATATCCAACCGCACTATTTTAATGGTTTAATTCAGCAACTCAAGAATAGCCAAGCTAGCCAATAAAATCTATTTTATCGAGCTGGAGCTAGTTAAACTCGCATATCCAACCGCACTATTTTAAGTTAACTTTTTTTTAGTTTCAGAGTCAGTTTGAAAGGAAAGAAAGTGACTTGAAATCCACCTTGTCTCAGAAGACGTCAGACTTAAGGAATGCCAATGAACAGTTAAAAGCATTGCAAAATGAAATAAGCAATCTAGACACTGCCAGGACAAAGATTCAACATTTAGGTCAGCATTGCTTATAATTCATTTATAATTCAGTTCTATTTATTTCACTTCGGATGTCATATATTCGTACAAATAACAAAATCCTTAACAACTGTACTGTATATTACCATGATCTCCACTGGCATCTAAAATACTTACTTGTATCTAAGCTGCTTTGCAAGTGTTAATTTTTGTTTTGTTTCTATAGCCTTTTCCTTCTTCCATTTAAATTTTTTTTTTTTTCAGTTACCGATTTGGAAACATTAAGACATTCATTAGAAGAAAGAAATGAAGAGAAAACTCAATTGGCAGAGACTTTGAATTTTTCACATATTGAGATTCAAAAGCTAAGAAATGTAGGTATTCTGTTACAGAAATTCATTATTAGCGTCGTGAGGTGGTTTCCCGATTAATCGTACGATCAAAACGGTACTGGGTATGATCAACTAGCGTTCGTGTTCCCACCTAATCATCCATTCATAGAAGTACTGATGAAGATATCAATCTGTGGCGACAATAGAATGGACCCGAGACCTGGCTATCTTCGACTTTTAAATAATAGAAAGTTTAGAAAAATGTTTTTGTTAGACTAGAAATGTACGTTGTATGTATATAGAAAAATGGTTGTAGTTTTCAAAATTACGTTGTATAAGTTGCGATGTGAAAAACTGTTATTTGATCGTTAGTTGTCGTGTACATAAAGCAAAAATATAAATATAATAAAATAAAATAAAATAAAAATCGTTAGTAAAACTTTTAAAAAGAGTAAAGATATAAGGAAGAAAAGCAAAGAGATCATGGAGCGGCTGTACCAGAATATACAACACTAAGTATTGTAAAGTTAAAAACTAAACAATTTAGGCGATCTTGTCAAAGGTCACGTTTCGATATTCAATATTGAACTTGACCTCAAACATGTATTGCTGTATGTGTTTGCTTTTGCTTGTTTTTTTTGTTTAACTCCATTTGAATTTTAATAAAAAAATATTTGGATCAATGTACATGTAAGCTCAGCTGTTTATCAGTACTATATCTATTTCCAAAGTATCATAGGATGATTTGGTAATACCAAACCCTTAACCTAACCTTACATGATACAGGCACCACATTTAATATAAATGTGATGCTGTATTACCAAATATTCATTTGATACTTCAGAAATAGATACAGGACTGTGAATCCTTTCTATTTAAAATTTCAATAATTATTGTTATATTTTAGGAGAAAAGAGAAATTGAGAATCAAATGCTTGAATTGGAATTGAAGTTACAACATAAGCAGCAGATGGTCCAAGATGCAAATCAGGTGATCATCTTATTTACATATGCAAATTAATGTTTTGCTGCAAACAATAGCTTTACAATCTGCACAAGTTCAAGGCTCTCTTCGACCATTGTTCTGGTGGTAGAACAAGTTTTCTTGGATAAGGTCCTAAATATCTGGCTCGAGTGCACTTTAAAGAACCCATTGTCTTTCGGAAGAGTAAAAAAGTAAAAGGGGACCCCGGTGTACTGGTTTATCTTAGCCATGACATGAGGGGATCCTTATGGAAAAAGAAAGTTGTTGCTTGTGTCGTCCACACTTGTCTGCCTTTTAGCCCAGTAGGCTGTGAGTCGCAAGTCACGTTAACATTTACATGTTCATTAATGCTCATGAAGAAATAAAAAAACTCACAAAAACAAAATAGCAGAATGCTCTACAGTTACTTAAGAAAATAAACCAATGCAAATATATACATACATGCCTCATTTTTTATAATATTCTAAATTTGGTTTTATTCAGTCAAATCAAGAGGCTCATAAAAGAATGAAGAAGCAACTGAATAAACTAACGCAAGCGGTGGAGGAGCATAGAAGCCGAGCAAATCGCTTAAACCAAGAGTTATTGGACACTCGTCAACAGTTTATACAATTACAAGAAAAGGTTCTTTGTTAAATATTTGTCTTCAGTCTCAAAATAATACTTTCTTACGATTTAAAATGTTGGAATGTTAATCAAAAGGTTTGTTTGTTCTCATTTGTGTGTGAAGAGAAAGTTGAGAGTTTGTTTGTAGTGGAGCTGTAGCTTGGTGGTTAACATGCTTGCCTTCCAATCCCAAGGTTCGGGGTTAAATCCTGACCTAATGCCTCATGACTCTTTCACTCCACTCCCTAAGCCTTAAATGAGACTTAGTTTATAAGCACGATAAATTATAAAATAGTTTATCCATCCTGTAATTAGTGAGGTACTCTCTGTTGGATGTGTATGAAATTTAAAAATAAATTTAAAGACAAATAAATACAGTGTTTATATTGATTCTTATAATGCTCATTTGGTTGTTTTCTTGTTTGTTTTATAGAATACAAAGTTATCTGTTGAAAGCAGAAAAGATAAAAAATTAGAGGCATCTTTACAAAATCTTCGTAAGGAGATCAAGTCGGAGGTGTCAGTTGGCTTAAAAGATCTAGAAATGTCGCGATTTGAGGTAATGGACGAGTTACACCAGATGAACGAACAGAAACGAGAGTTAAATGACCAATTAGACACACTCAATCACTCGATCCAAATGGTAAATGAAACAGTTTTTTCAATTCATTTTTCTGAATACAGTAGATCCCCTTTTTTGGGACACGTCTATTAAGGGGAAACGCCTATTGAGGGGACACGCCTATTGATAGGACACGCCTATTGAGGGGGACACGCCTATTGAGGGTACAGGCCTATAGATAGGACACGCCTATTGAGGGGGACACGCCTATTGAGGGGACACGTCTATCGAAAGGACATGCCTATTAAGGGACGCGTCCTCATTAAACAAACGAGAGGCGATATATATTTCAACACTAATAACCAACCTCTATTTTGGAGAAACCAGAGCAGATGCTCTACTGTACCACTATGTAATCTTACAATCGACTTACCTTTGATTATAGGTACATGGTTTTACTACTATGTAATCTTACAATCGACTTACCTTTGATTATAGGTACATGGTTTTCGTTTATCATGATTCAAGATTATTTATTCATACAAAATATTATAAAGAATATAAAACAATTCAAGTTACAAGAAAAAAAACATGAAAACCCATTGAGGCCACAAGACTTTAGGTTCAGTCCATCAAAGCAAGATATATAATATTTTGTTACAATAATTTTTAGAGCAAATATTTATCCAAACTAAGTTTTCTTTGAATGATTGCTGCAGTTTCTTTGATATTATTGTTTGTATTTCCTCAATGTTGTTCTGTATCTGTCAGGCTTCTCTGGAATCTCATGTAGACCGTGACGTTGGTTTGTTGCCTAATGTAAACCGTTCACAGTATAGGGACACGGTTAAGGAACATTTTGAACATGAACAAGCTATGCTTAAGGTAAATGAACTATGACATGTGAAATGTTTTGCTCCAAATCTTGATAAATGACGTGTTTGTACTCTGGTTGATCCTCTCAAAATGCTACAACTTTTCTTGGTTAAGGTTGTCATATTGCTACCATTTTTAAGCATATCACTAATAGATATGGGAACATCACACTTTTTTTTGTCATACTAGTTTCGATAGTGTAGACAGATTTTTATTCAAGTACTGATTTTGTATTTTATTTCTCTCAGCTGAAGATAAAACAGCAAGTTGAAAGGCAAGCAGAGATTCTAGACAGTGTCCGCAGAAAATCTGAGTCCACGTTATCTGGAGTCCGACAAAAACTGTGCAATTTTGAAGAACTTGTTAATAAAAGTGGTGTACAGTCAAGATTATTATTAGATGATGAGTCTTTTACTATATAATGACGTCTGACTACTGCACCTCCAATCTTCATGTTGTTCATATATTCTTCTTATTATAGCCAAATATAATATTTTTATATCAAATTTCATGTAGTTTAAATTTGTTGTCTTTTGTGTTGTCAATGTTATATACAATTTTTTGGAAAATGACTAAAATATATAATTTTAAAAGTATTTATTGAGGTAACATGCACAGACCATAATATATAAATCTGTGCATGCCACTTTATTATATTATGTCGAAAATGTTTTTGAAAAAATCCCTGTCATGTCAATTTACTTAATCGGAAAACATCTTTGCCTTAATTGAGAATGCCTGGAGGTCATCTGAAAATTCTTTATTATTCCAAGGAGTTGTTTAGGTAGGCTACAACTTCGTCTGATCATTCTTCTGTTAAAACACCCGCCTTTTTTCGTGCGAAAGTTTTTGAACATATGGGGGCGCTATCAAACTACAGCAGAGCCATATATATAAAGAGTTACGACATTGGATTATAGTCACGTGATATGCAGATCAATTTGTGTCAAAATTGTCTCCGTTAATTCATGTAAAGTATAGGAGCAAGAAAATAAATGTAATTGCACATTTTACGGTGAAATATCGATGTGCACAGCGTACAGAAGTACTTGCGGCAAAGAATATTGCGCGCGCATGCGCTAGTACATTATAAAGTTCGATTGATTGATTTTGGAACGAAACATCCCATAACTACGTCCTATAACAATTAATATGTAATATTTTCAATTCATAATGCATGCTTTGATGACTAAATAAAATAATAAAGTGTCGTGGATATATTTGTTAATATATTGAATAGGGTATGAACAATATTAAAATAATAAAGGCAAATTATTACAAATGAAATGATGAACGAGTCTCGGAAAGTTTGTCACAAAAACACACGGAGAGCATTATACTGTATAAAAAGAGGGGTGAATTTGTATTGGTTCATGCTTTGATGTATTCTGACTTGCATGTAGGCCCTAGCATTTATTATTTTGTTATTATAGACACAATATATATATTTTACAAAATTAATACCATTAATAAAATTAATTACTAAAATAAAAAAGGAACATAAGCGTTATTTCATAGACAAAAAAATCTAAAAATAATGCATGAACTACAGGAAAACGCTATACAAAATAGACGCGCGCGCCCTCAGCGTGAGAATTCTTTGACACAAACATGGCTTCTAATCTTCAATGTCGTAACTCTTTATAAATAATTATGGCTCTGAACTACAGTAAAACAGTACGCCCTCATCTCAGCAAAACAATAACAAACCACCACCAGCGAGAGAGAGAGAGGAGGAGGAGCGATCATCCAACCTCTTTTAGGCCTAGGCTAGATCTCGGAGATGGTATGTAGGTAGTCTAGAGAATGGCCTAGCTTAGCTATGTTTTCTAATGCAAAAAAGAACATACATTACTATTAAAACCGTTTAAATATTAAGCGTAGGCCTAGCTAGCCCAATATTATTTTTAGGCCTCTTCTAGCTAGGCCTAGCTAGCTAGCCTGCCTAGCTATATTATATTAAAGTATAATAAGTAGGGCCTAGCTAGGCCCTCCAAGCTATACTTGTTTCAGATAGGCCGCCTAAATAAAAGTGTAGGCTAGCTAGGCTCCCTCTGTTGTTTATCAATAGCCTAGACTATATGCTAACTAGGTAGGGTAGCCCAAGCAGTTCTACTAGCTCTATGTCTTCTTCCCTGATTAAAATTAACTCTGATAAAATTCGATTATTGCATTTATAATTTAACAAATAAATTTAATTTCTAAAAATGTCTGTAAATTATGATAATTGTAGTTAGTTCAATCACAATATTATTAATTATGAACATTAGCCCGTGTATCATCACAATATTCTTTATTTAAAAATGTGTATAATGGAATTTTGTATTTAAAATTAGTTAAAAAAAGGTTGATTTAAAGTAAGAAGACCGTACAAATAATTATGACATGATTAATTTTGTGATGTATCTTTCAGGGAACCCAAGTAAAAGATGTGGTAATCAAAGCTGATGCACCCACAGAACTATTGCTAAAGAAACATGCTGATTACATTGAAGCCTACGGCAAGAAAGAAGACGGCTATGTGAGATATATACTATTATACTAGGATGTATTGTTACACCCAAGATGAACATTCAATCCATGTTATGATAGTATCTAAAAAATTTGGGTTTTTTTTAAATATGAAAAATAAATGTATATGTTGTTGAATTCCTCTTTTTACGAGCATTTCCACAAGTGTGTCTATGGTTTTAGAATAAAAGTTTGTAATAGTTGAAATGATCTTGATAGGTGTACTACAAACTATCTGTTACGATATTCAAATCTCTTCACTAAATGGGAGAACATTCTATTTTAGTGTGATTTCCTGTACGCATTGACCTAGAAACCATGTGTGAAAACGAAAGTTCCAACTTGTGATCAATTAAAAATAACATGTCCTACTGTAACATGTTCTTCGTTTAAATTCGATAGCTCCCTATTATATTCACATTTTTAAAAAAGGAGGATGGATTATAATTATTTCAGACATTTGGATTGAAATTCCCTCGAATCCACACCAAAGTAAATACTTAAATAATATAAATAAAATAATATATCAATAATTTCTTTGCAGGAGTTTGTTATGACAGAATTTCTAAGATTAAATGGCGTGTACTGGGGAATCACAGTCATGGACTTAATGAAGCAACTTGATAGAATGAACAAAAATGACATTCTCAAGTTCATATCAGATTGTCAGCATGAATGTGGAGGGGTTAGCAGTAGTCTTAAACATGATCCACACCTGCTTTATACACTTAGTGCAATACAGGTTAGTAGCTAGGCCTAAGACCGTCCACGAGAGGACATTCAAAGCGAGCTATTTCGGTAGTGCAATGTTTCTCTCTTTTTATCACAATTTATCATAAAACTTACATTTAATACAAGGAATGGTTTAATTTGAAAAGTGATATATGCATTATTTTACAAAACAACAAAAATTGTAGGTCTAGTTGCCTCTTATAAACATTGATTAAACTATACATTTTATTTTTGTCTTTAAGATTTTAACCATTTATAACAGTTTAGACACAATTAACATTGAAAAGGTTGTTGAGTATGTGTCAGGTCTACAGCAAAAAGATGGATCATTTATGGGAGATAAATGGGGTAAGTATTTTAAAATTCAAATCTATTTAGATCTATCTATCCAGCATCTTTCTTGATCATGATGGACCTCCGTTTTTTCTGTCCTGCAAACATGTCTGTGAAGCCTGTATCTTTTTGCAGCAAATCTACAAGTGTTAGCGCTGGCTTTCCAATCAGCCTTTTCCCCTGTGTTGGCCTCTAGGCCACCAGGCCGAACACTACTCTTCCCTCGCACTAAGTCCAGCCAACCGTAACCCATTACTATTGTTATCCCTGGTAAGTCTCCGTATAAATTGAAATAAATAAAGTCCTTTGTTGTGAATAGCATTAATACAATTTTAACATTCAAAGATCTCTCTTTGTTGTCATTTCTATTTTAAATTTTAATTGTTTTAACAGTATTTTACAGAGCGATTTTGTAATCTGCATTTTTAATAGTTTTTAAACAGTATTTTAACATATAAATAGTATTTTAACATTGCCTTTTGCAATTTGATATAATTTTCTTTGTTGATTTATTGTCTTAATTATGCCAAGCAAAGCAAATTTCCATTTTAAAGTGAACAAATACAATTTCTTGAATCTTGAATGTTTCTCCAAGCCATTTGAATGTCTCTTTTGCATTCAGCGCATATTAAAACCCATTAATGTACAGTACATATAGTAAATGAAAATACTATTATGATTATTTTAAAACAGGTGAGATTGACACTAGATTTTCATTTTGTGCTGTTGCCTGTTTGGCATTGCTAGTAAGTATGCCCATTGTAGTTAAATTATCCCTGCAGTCTTTGCAGTGAAACTAAAGGCATCTCTTCATCTTAAAGTGTATAAACAAAGATTTTCTATTTTTATATAAATTATACTAATAAAAGATGAATGAATGAAGTATACACAATGAGGAGCTTTTGATTTCTGACAACCTATGAACAAGTTAGGTCATGTCATTTGATGTATCATCGGTCGTCGACCTGAAACCTAGAAACCACCAACACTGTTGATATATAGAGCAGACTTACATGTCCCAACTTCCCCTCATTCGTATAATTGACGGTGCTTTTCGTTTTAATTTATTCAGGGTAGGCTTGATGCCATAGATGTAGACAAGGCTGTAGAGTTCGTCATTGCCTGTATGAATTTTGACGGTGGTTTTGGATGCCGCCCAGGTTCAGAATCACATTCTGGTCAGGTACTGTATACTATATATCTTGTTACCATATACACAGTGATCAATTATTATATATAGTGGTACATTACATTGTTTAGTGTCCGCAGAAAGAGGCTTGTGTCTGTCTGTAGAAATATGATGATTATCTTTGTCCCCTTAATAAAGCTCTGTCAACACATTTTATGTGACAAATATATCCCATATATGGATATGATGATGTCATATCACTACCATATTTGGGTATATCACTACCATATTTAGGCAATTGTGTGTGTAGACAGAGCTTTAGAGTTTCAGGTTTTCTGCTGTTCGGTTTTAAATAAATGAAACATGATTCTTGGTATAAGAATAACTATTAATAGATGATAATTGTGTTTATTTTCAGATATACTGTTGTTTAGGTGTACTATCTATAACAAATTCTCTGCATTTTGTGAATGTTGATATGCTAGGCTGGTGGCTGTGTGAACGTCAACTACCATCAGGTGGCCTCAATGGTAAGTTATCAGAAAACACCGTTCTAACCATGGAGCGAGCGAGTAAGCCTCAAATTTTTGCCAATGTTACGGCTACGTAATTTTTTTATAGGTAGACCAGAGAAGCTACCAGATGTATGCTATTCATGGTGGGTGTTGGCATCATTGAAGATCATTGGTAAGATTCACTGGATTGATAAAAAGAAACTTGAGACGTACATCCTAGCGTGTCAAGATGATGAGACAGGAGGATTTGCTGACAGACCTGGCAATATGGTACGTTATAATAATAATAATTTATAATAATATAGGTATATTTATTTTCCTAAAAAGACAAACAATGCCACAAATAGCCGGAAAGCTAAAAAAAATACAACAATTAAAATTCATAAGAAAATATATGCATAGACAAATACAGATATGATTAATAATATTTTTTTAAATAGATAGAACCTCTCCTTTGGAACACCTATTAAGGGGATGCTTTCCTGTGAAACAGGAAATGGGAATTTATGGTCTAACATTACAACCAACCTCTCTTAAGGGGACACTCCACATGTTATTACTTTCTGGGTTTTTGCCTCTTAAATTGTTATTTTGTATACTTTGAAAGATAAGAAATAAATGTTATTATGAATGAATGATAATATCACTATCGTATTTGAGCACATCACTACCATATTTGAGCACATCACACTTTTTGTCAAACTAGTTTGATAGTGTAAACAGAGCTTAACAGTGTTTTCTTGTCTTCTTAGTGGATCTGTTCTATACATGGGTTGATATCATCTATATTCTTGTCTTTCAGGTGGATCCTTTCCATACACTGTTTGGCATAGCTGGTCTTTCACTACTTGGTAGCTACACAGAAGACATCAAACTAGTCAACCCTGTATACTGTATGCCTGAGTACATCCTGAAACAAAACAATATTTGTCCTCAAATTTTATGATGGATTCTCCAATATGAAAATGGTTAGTAGTTCATTATTTTGAGTTATGTATGTGTTTTATTATACTCATACACGGAATGGCACTCAGTGACTGGATCTCAATGGAAATACAAAATAAAATAAGCACTGAAAAAATGACAATGCTGTGGGTATCAGTGGCTGAATCTCAATGGAGATACAAAATAAATATTTATATCAAATAACTAATAATAAATTATAATTAATAAATAATTATAATAAATGAATTAATTATTAATTAATAATAATTATATAAATAATAAGCACTGAAAATTACAATTCTGTGGAACTTATCAGTGGCTGGACCCTTGATAAAATAAACAAAAAGCTAAATCAGAACAATAAAGTAAAAAAACCAGAAAGAAATGGCAAGATTTCAGAAACCCTATTCCTGTATAAGTATAATAATAAATGTATTATGTAATAGTAAAGCAAAGCTGTAGTGCAGGAAAAATAACAGGTTAAAAGGTTACAGTGTTCCTCGAAGCACACAGCATTTTATTTAGCTAGAAAAGTGGCAGAGCGTGCAAGAGAATAATAAGATGCAAATGAAGCCAAGTTTTCCCAAAGTAAATGTAGAGGAGAATAATCATTGGATGGTAGGCTGAAAAATATATGTACGGTTATAAAGTAAACGGGAAAACACAAAGCGAAATGATGATACTTAGCCTAGTCATAAACAAAATATGATTGTAAATAATTATTGAGCAAAGCCTGTTTAACTTACCTGGATGTTTGTAGCCCATGACTGCTTGGTCTATGTATCATACAGCTGAATTTCGCTTAAATCATTCATTTATGTCTGTATATGGGCACATGACATTTGTTGTCACATAAAGTTTGAAAGTGTAGACAGAGCTTAAGGGAGAATACTGTAAGGATGAAAATAAAGATTGTACATGCATTGAAACTGGTCAATTGAGTTCGTAATAATTAATAATAATGTTCAATTTATATAACAGAAAATGTATCTGAATTTAGATTAAATAAATCATGTACTGATGGAGACTGATGAAAATAAATAAATTTGGTAACTTGTTTGTACATTATTTTTATGTCTACTTAGCTTGGTTTGTTACAGGACATTGAGTTACGTAAAGTTATGCCTGGACGTTTTTTTTTTATGCCCGAGTTGTAGCGCGCTTTACAGCTGATCTTGTGATGTATCGAGTTTTATACAACTGAAATGTTGACGTTCATTACATTGGACATTCGATGTTGCAGCATTTATTAGGGAGAAAACTTTCCAAATAGAAATTGGTTTATGTATTGATTAAAAAAAAAGATAAATCTATGCTCATGTGGTACTATTCGGGTATGGCTTCATCCTTCTAAACATGTGGTGCAGTACTATTATTGATACCAATGCGTAGGTTCTACTGTAGTGTTTGGCCATGATTTTATTTGTCTGTTTTTGACAATGGAAGAGTCCATTGTATCAGTGATTTAACCTTTTAATTGTTTAAGTTTCTTTCCTTTGACTGGTTGCTTTGTAGCCTATGATCAGTGATGTGGGTGGTACTACGCAATTTGTCGGGTTCATTCATTCGTGCAGGATTTGTCATCGTTACCGCTTGATTGCTTTCAACGACCGTGTTATTAACTTAGTCAACAGTTAGGCCTTCTGTACTACTAAATTAATTTGTATTCGGGTTGGTTGTATAGCCTCCGAGATTATAACTGATATCTACCATTTGCTGTGAGAGTTACAAAAGTAATCCTTAGCAGAAAAGATCGCGATCGTTAAAATGAATGACTCGGCGGTTAACTGTGACTACACTCTCAAAGACATTCTGTTGTTTACGTTTAAAACAGAGGAACGGTATTTATACTGCGTGGTTATTACGTATGTTTTAAGTATTTTGTCCCTGTTACTCAATATCTACATGGTGTATACGTTTGCAACGGAACAGACGCTTCACAAACGTCATTATCTGTTCACGGTATCGTTAGCAATTACGGATGCGATATTCGCTCTGACGTCATTGGTTTCGGTAAGCGTTGGTCAGTCTGTCGGTCAAACGGGAACTCTGATCCTGTCAGTAGTTAGAACTTCATCGGTCATGGCTTCATTTCAAACACTAGAAGGTATTGCTGTAGAGAGATTGTTTGTTATTGTTTTGTACCCACTGGATAAAAACATAAATTCTCCCAAAAGAATTCTTAGCGGGATTGCAGTCATTTGGGGAGTATCAGCAGTCGTGGCTGGTTGTCTGCACTTCATTAACGAGTTTGACATCCTCTCAGTGATCGTTCCTATTTGGAATCTTACCATACTGATTGTGGTTACTATCACGTACGCTGTTATCTACCGAGCTATCTTTAAACACGAGAAGAAGATATCTGCGCATCGATCACAAGAATTGCAACTATCGAAAAAGTTACTGAAAACGTTCTCAATCATTATATGTACTTGTACAGTGTGTTGGCTGCCCGCAGATATTTTGTCTATTGTTGATTTGATATTGAAAGATGACTATTGTACGTATGATTACTTTGTTGATGTACACGCAATGGAATACAACTTGGCTTTAGCTTATTCATTTATTAATCCTTTAGTGTATGGTCTTGGAATATTGGAGTTGCGCACTCTGAACAAAAAAAGGATGGAAAGTATGTGCAGTGGATGTAGACAATGATAATGTTCACACAGACGGCGGCCCTTCGTGTAACTCCTTAAAGCTTGGTTCCCACTAGGACGCAACGCTATGGTGTAAACGAAACGCAAGTGCGTTGACCAATGACAAGCGATAATGAGCGCGAATAATCCATCGCTTGTGATTGGTAAAATCATTTACGTTGCGTAATTGTATTACGTCTCTAGTGATAATGCTAACTTCCCACTAGCAACGCGACACATCGACGTAATCGTAACGTAAGGGTTTTGATCAATCAAAAGCGATGTAGGCTATTATTCGAACTGTCGCCTGTCATTGGTGTACTCGCGTGCGTGGTGCCTACGTAGTGGGCGCAAGTCACTCCCAACAACTAAGGAGGAAGGGTACAATCACGATCTTCACAGAGTCAAGTGCACACCTTTAATGGAGATCTGCGTATTCATTAGATGTGTATGAAAACCATTACAATATATGACCAGAAACAACACTTTTTAGTAAAAAATTAAGTTGCTCGCCGACAGGATAGCCAGAACCATAAATTCCAAATATTTTTGATTAAAAAACTATGACAACTAGTGACTTATTGTATTATTGATATATGTTATCATAATTACATGTAAATCGGTTATTACGTGTTGATACTTAGTTGTTTTAAGAGATAATAAAATAAATCAACCTATTATGTGTTTTCTGCACGAATATCTTTCTTTTTTTCTGCGATCATCATCCTAGCGTTCCAAGATTACATCTCCGTATGAAAAGATATCATCACATTTTTGTTGTCACATAACATTTGATAGTGTAGACAGAGCTATAAACGTTTGGAGCGTATGTAAGATATTGTGTTTGATAAAATAAAACGTTTGTAATTGTAATGTTACAATAGTATACGACATATCACAAACTAGGACTACTATTAGGCACAAGGTTAACGAGTATCGGAGGAAATACTGAATTAAGCAATAAGAGATTAATACCAAACACGATGACGTTATTAAAGTACACGCTAGCAGCCATTGTCATCTCCGTAATTGGTTTATTCGGCAAAACAAATCAACCTTTCAACAATAATTTGCTAGATTGCGTCGGAAACCATCTTGTAGTTCATTAGTTTCTACCAAGTTATGTCGAAAAATAAAATGTATAAGACTAAAAAATACCGATAAAAAAAAATCAATTACGCCATATAATTGCTAGAGTCATATTATTGTTATTATTATATTATTATGACGAAAAATAAAACGGTCGTGATTTTGTAATTTTTATGAAAAAAAGTGTATTATCTATTTTCCTCAGATGTTGAGGTGGTAACTTGCAGAGCACATTATGTGATTCTGCGCATGACGATTTACGATATAGTAACCAGTTATGTAAAAAAAATAAAAGGGTTGAAATTTGGCCATTAAAAAAAATCCATGTACTATAGTGTGACATAACTAGTTACTATGGCTCTATAAGATGATGATAACACAATATATGCGCATAAAGAAATATTTTCGCATAATTATTGGGTTTTAAAAAGTGGATTTTTTGGGAATCTTTAAAAAAAAAACCCTGTACTATAGCACAGTGAAATTTTCCAAAAAATTTGCAAATTTCGACCCTTTAATTTTTTTACATAACTAGTTACTATGGCTCTATAAGATGATGATAACGCAGTATATGTGCATATATGGCAATATTATCGCATAATTATTTGGTTTTAAAAATTGGATATTTTGGCCATTTTTCCCCAAAAAAAGGGAAATTTTCGAAAAATGGCCGATTTTCGACCCTTTTATTTTTTGACATAAATGATTACTATTGCATAATAAACATACGCAGAGACGAATAATGGGTTCTGCGCATGTCAATTATGCTATAGTAACCAGTTTTTGACATAAATGGTTACTATAGCATAATAAACATGCGCAGAGTCGACTAATGGGGTCTGTGCATGTTAATTGTGCTATAGTAACCAGATTTATCGAAAAATAAAACGGTCGAAAATTTGCCATTTTTAAAAAAAAATCGCTGTACTATAGTACTACAAATAACCCAATATGTGCTGTAGAATTGGACAATGAATTGAACAACTGATTGACCAATCAGAGCAGCGGAAAGCGTTCCAAAAGTTGAACAATCAGAGCACTGAAAAGTGACGTAATCAGGGCATTAGAAAAATTGTTCCAAATTTGTCATTTTGACCAATCAGAACACTGAAAAGTGACGTAATTAATATGTGACTTCAACAAGTTTTTCACAACACAAACAATGATGAGATTTTGTCCAGAGACTTACATGCGACAACATCTTTTTACAAATCCTCTAGACTTATTATTATTAATTTCAAGGCGAATTCTGGTAGTAGCTGTATTCAACTCGAACGTGTACTTGCATTAAAGGTAAGAGCGAAATTGATTTCATGCTTGAAATCGGCATTTAAAGTGTTGATAACTTGTTTGGTCTAGGCCTAGCCATAGTCAATAGAAACTATGCCATGGCCTAGCAAATGTGTTTGTATGGGTGCCGACGCTAATTCTTGTTGGCGGTAGTCTGCTCTGTGTGTGGTAAAATGCATTTGCTATTATTACTTATCCCCCTAATTACCAGTAGGCCTACATATATTTCATAAAGTATTAACAATAACGCATGCCTTTATAGGTTAGTTAGGGTTAGATAGTGTCACTCGACACTTACTTTAATTAATGTATTTACTAGGCCTATATAGCCTAGGCCTAGCTAGTAGGCTAGATAGAAAGACCTCTAGGTAGGCCTAGATCTTTTTTGGTTGCCATGAATTGTAAGTCAAACCATGGGCCTGTAAGTGCTAGGCCCTAGTAAGATGCTACCTACTTAGGGCTCCCTGTTATTTTTTTTCTTCAAAACTTACTACAGTAGTTTAGACTAGGCCTAGGCTTAGATTAGTATTTATCGTAGAACCATCCCATAGTAAATAAATTTAGTTTAAAGTAATTAAGCTATTCTTTAAAGTTTAATTTATTTAATATTTTAACAATCCTACTACTAGTTAGACTAGCCTATGTACCCTGTAATAGATTTTAGGCCTAAACATAATTTTAAACTATAAACAACTAAATGTGTGCTGTATCAGAATAGCATCCATGGGAAACAGACTAAAGCCTTGTTCACATGTCAACCCTTTTAATTGATAGATAAACAATTTAACTTTTATTATAATGATTGTTTAATTAAGTGTAGGCTTCAACTCTTTGATCTAAAGCATTCGTTTAATTAGGCAATCAACTGTATTTGTGGATTTAGATAAGATTCTCAAATAATTTGATTGCATTAAAGGAAGTGCTCAGGGATCAAAGAGTTGATACATACACTGTTTAATAAACAAAGATTATTCAGTTTACTCTAATTTATGTTGTAATTCTTTATATAGTTTTTTTAATTGAAAAAAAAACATAATTATTCATATGTAATATTTTCTTAATTTAATTTAGATAAAATAGTTTGTTCTTAGTAGATATGTTTTAATGCTACATGTAATTCATTTTATTAATATTTTACATTTAAAGTCTTGGTCTACTATTAATTATTACTTGAGAAATTTTAACCCACAGATATTTTATTTTATTTAGATTTGATTTTCTTTTATTTACAGCCATTTACTACAACTGCACGGTGCACAGTGGCATTATACGGGTAAAATTTTCTTTTTTACATACTTTACTTACATATATTTTTGCCTTTGATCAGTTTTTTTAGTTTTGCAGGTGTTCAATAGACAGTACAGTATGTTCAGACCAACTTTTCGGCGCAGTGAAGAGGGTGCCTTAATTCTTGAAGATACATCTGCTGCTGTAGTATTTAACAGCTTGAGAAAACGACCAACTGGCAAGTGTCTAACTCCTGATGATGTACGCCAAGATGCCTTGAAGGAGGTGTGCAGGCTGGGTGGAAACACCAAAGATGAATGTGATGTGTTGGGCTGCTACAAGTTTCAGCATAGTAAATACAGTGGACAAACATTCAAGTGGATGGTCGAAAATGTACTGGAATATGCAGTATGTTTTGTTATTAAAATGGCTAATGAAATTCCAAGTACAAGTTCACTTAGTATTAACAAATTCAACTTTAAGAGGTACTTGGAGTCTTTCCCAGAAGGCAAAGAAGCCATAGCAATGAAAGAAATAAAACGCCGCAGGAAATGCCCAACTAGACAGACATCGTACATACCTGTTGGCATTAAGCTACAACAGGTTGAGGATGTCACAGATGAAACACTTTCTGGTACTGATGTCTTTGATGCTTCTTTGCAACCATCAACCTCATATGCACCAGGTAAGACTTATTCCATATTTGTGTTTTTTGTGCATTTTCTAAATTACAAATTTCAGGTTTTGCATTTTTAGTGCCTGTGTATGTTGTAGGCTTGCTGGGTTTACGTTTTTTTTTATGCATTCATTTATACTCAATCATAAAATCGTGTTGTTTAAATACATTGTTTTATAGCATACTGTAGATAGCGAATGAAGTAGTAGTTTACTGCTAAATATTCTTTAATTTTCCGTCTTACAGCTCAACCAAATACATCTTATGAACCTGTTAGTACTATGCCATCCACTACAATAACTATCAAACAGAGTGAAGGTAGTTTATTTCAGTGTAATTTTAATTATTTTGTTTGATTTTTAAAACTAGAAAATGAAAATTACATAATGTAGTTTCATAAATTATACAATTTTGTTTTGGTTTTTCTTGCAGATTGTCTCATACCAGATAAATGGAAGAAGAACTTGCCCGAGATCGATCAGCAGTGGATTTCAAAAACCTTATTCAAGAAATCGAAGAAGGGGACTGCAGAGTTGGATTCAACTAAACTCAAACAACTTTGGTATTATCCACCTCAACCGGATCCGCTCAACAAAAACATACCCATGGCCAACAGTTACTTCGGTCATCGTCTTCTTCTTTGGTTGCCCCGCAAGACTTGGCAGGTCAAGCTGGTCTGCCCTCGGCCAGAATGCAAGAGCTATCCACTAACATCAGGCGGCCTCCATGGAATCGTTCGTCCGGTCCTGGATTTAGACTGCCACTACTTTCTTGCAACAGAGCAACTGAGGTGCTCTAATTGCAAACAAAGACAAATTGGCTGGAGTGAAAACATTTTAAAGCAACTTGATTTAGCACATCGCCTTCAGTTTCCTGTTGTACTTTCGTATCACTTGGCCTGCGACAACCGGGTCCTGCAGCTTCTAAAGTACCGCGGTCTCGGTAACAGTCCATCACAGCTTCGCCAACAAGTCTTAGAACAACACACAAGGCGGTGGAATGAGAGAGTGGCTCTCTACTTAGAAAATTGCAAGAAGTTCTGTGGTTCTCGTGATGATTATGTCATTGCTGCTTCTAAATTTGATGAGGTGTCTAAAATGATTCCTGTTCCCTCTGTCCAATGGTTCCTTACCATCTACTGCAACGAAGTAATGGGAAGAATCGACGAACTCAAGGCTTCTATCACATCGACGTTCGGAAGAGTGTTGAAGATTGACTCGACCAAAAGGGTAAATAATTTATAAACAATACTATTTCTGCAATTTACTTTTAATTATTTGAATTTTTTTTTTTTTGCAGATTGTGGGGAAGCTTTCTTCCGAATAAATTTGTTTGGGTTTTTTTGCAGATTGTAAGGAAGCTAGCCGGTCGTGCATGTGGAACAGGAGCGTGGGCAACAAACGTCGGAAATGAGTACGGCCAGGTGCTCATTACAGTCCTGACTGCTGCAGAAGGATGTGGCTTAAACAACATGACAAACGGCATCATTAACCGATATGCTTTGGCAGGCGTACCTCCTCCCGAGATTCTCTACGTCGACCGTGACTGCTGCGGTCATTCAAGCATAAGGAAGATGTTCAGCGCCTGGCCTGACATGAAAATTCGTCTGGACATCTGGCACTTCATGAGGAGAATTGCTGCAGCTTGTTCAACAGAATCACATCAGTTGTATCCGATATTTCTCAAACGTCTTTCCGCTTGCATTTTTGAGTGGAGCGCTGACGATGTTGAACGTCTGAAGCTCGCCAAGCGTGAACAGCTCATTGCAAGCAAGAAGCATTCCAACCCAACAGACGACATCATATTGAAAAACATCAGCAAGAAGGAGTATGCTTTACATTGTCGCAGGACAACACGAGGGACTCGCGAGACTGCCAACCTAATCCGAGAGCTGCTGACTTCCCTCGATGGTGAAGAAGGCCGTGACACAATGGGCGTCCCACTCTTAGACTCTGAACAGACCTGGGATATCTGGAGCTCACAAGAGCGACACATCGCCTGCATCCAGGATCCAGAAGGCATCCCGCTCTACACAAAAACCAGTGAGATGCTTAAGGGTGGAGTTACCTTGCCAGTATATCGTTGCGCAAGAGGCTCCACTTCTTTGGAATCGTTTCATCTTCACCTTAACAGGTTTATTCCAGGTACAGTATTACTTTTTATTTGGTATCTACCAAATCTTCAAACCGATCTACAAATTTTTGTATTATTTCATTATTATGGATGTTTTATTTTTTTCTCAGGTGAGCGTGCTAGCGACTTACATTTCCAAGCTTACCTGATGGATGGACTTGTTCGATGGAATGCAAACCGTGCACTAGCCGCTACCCAGTCTGGAGGAACCATCTCCAGTACATATAGTGGACTGCATCAGCATGCTCTCAACATACTGGCAGAGCAAGTGATTGGCAAAAAAGTGTACAAAAGTTTTATCATTCCAAACAAGTACACTGGAGAACTCATCGGAGTGGAGTACCTGTACAACCAGTCGAACAAAGTGCTCGAAACTCAATTTCCTGTCAAAACAGATACCATTTATGATGAAGACTTTGATGAAGAAATTTACACTTTTGATGTTGATGAAGGGTATGATGACAAGACTCAACCAGACTACAAACCACCTAAGCGTTGTTTTAAACCTCGAAATGCTAAAGAACCCTCACCACCCCAGCTGGAGCCCTTGCCTTCATGTGACGATAATGATGATGATGATGGTGAAGGAAAAGCAGCCCTTTTTGACACAGTGAGTTAAATTTGTATCATTAGCTTCTACCTCACAAATTTTGTTTCTGTTTTGAAATACAATGCACGAGTCTGATTATATATTTTGTTTTCATATTTTACAATTTAGGAACTTGAGGATTCCACTGGACCGGACAACATTCCAGGCTACGCCAAAGTTGAAGCCCTGGCAGACTACCTTATGCAGTTTAAGGAAGACAGTGGAGTGATAAGTCAAAGTCATGCTGAACATGTCGCAAAGTTGTGGAACAACCTGGATGCTTATGACAAAACCATTAAGCGCAAAGCACGGCATCAAGATTACCTGACGAAAGGCAGGTTCAAGAAAAGTAAAACTACTTCCGTAATACCTGGTGTCGAAAGCACTCGACGGTAAGGCAGTTTCCAGCGTTTTTTACTTTGTTGCATGATGTGTCTTAAATCTAACTTGTTTCTTTGTTTTTTTTTTAAAAGATGCTTCTTAGGTCAGAACACCGGGCCAGCTCAGTGGCCGGACTGCAATCGATATATGGAGTGCATTATTACAAAACTATGTGAAGCGTATCCATCTACCGTATCTATCGAAGGTAAACGTTTCCAGCGCTGGCCGCTCATTACCAAAGGCTACAAGAACATTCGTCGGAAAGTGCTATCGAATGGACACCTGATGTTGTTTGCTAAGCTTCAGTTGATGGAGATAAATCGTACGACACTCATCCAGTGGTGAGTTTTTACTTGTTATTGATTGTTATTTTACGCTACAGTAAATACATTAAAGTTTTTAAATACTGTGTTTGATTTATTTTCAACAGGTACAACAGAACGTCAAAGAAGCAAGAGCGGCAAGTGTTGGAATCTGGCATCTCGGCAACAATACCCAAACTTGTCTCTGATAAAACCCTACTTGAACCTTTAACCAAGCCAGCGGTGCTAAACGTTCATACAAGCGCTCCATCTTTCACATTTGTCCTACCAAAAAACACTTCCGGCCTAGCGACTCTAGGAAACAGACCGTCGATCCCAGTTCCTGGCGAGATAGCAAAACCACCACCGTCAGTCCCTGAGGCTAGCAGTACTCGTATTCCTAGAACTACCCTCTTGTACAGAAAACGAGTGGCTAAAGACATATCGGAAGGGAAACCGATCAAAATATACAAACCAAGAACGTCTGCGATTGTGTGCTCAAAGTGTAAGCAACCAAGATTAAATAAGAACCACACTCAGTACTATGGAAATTGGTATTGTGCTGCAACATCTGATGTGACTTTTAAAGAATGGAAATCGGCTATGGTTGCCATCCGTCGCCTTCGTCAAGAGAGGAAAAAAAAGCAGCAAAAAGAATGATTCCAAATGATTGTTGTAGCCATGGATAGTTTTTATACTGTTTCGTATATCTTCAATTTTTATTTGTTCTGTGATTTTATATTCACTTTTTACAAAATATTTGTATTTTATGCAATTTGGCCATTGGGCCACCATATCTAATGGTATTCTGAATGTGCAGTAAAGTTAATAATAATAATAAAAAAAAAAAGTTTTTAATGCTGCCAAATCCAAAGAGCAATGATTAATGTTGTAAATTATTTTGTAATTTTTATAAATTACATTCAGTTTTAATTATTACATTATAATTTACATTATATCATTCATTGCACTTTGTATTTGAAGGTCCCAAGCCCTTACAAAAAAAGCAGAGGGGAAACTTTTGCAGTTGAGTGTACATTAAATGGTGAATTCTATATTCTTGTAGTGTAAATTCTCAACTATTTTATATTTATTTCAAGAGCAATTCCACTACAATTCATTTTGATGTGAATCAAATAATTCATTCCACCAATTCTAATAATATATTTTGATAATAACTCATACTATAGAGGTTATTATCCAGTAACCTTCAGTTACTCCTCTTACAGTTACACATATCCTATGATACCATGTGGCCTAGAAAAAAAGCCCCAGACAAAGTTAACGGTAATTTTGTCTACATTTTTTAAAAAGGCTGACTTATCAAACTACTTGGAATATGGTTGGCCAATCAGAAGTCAGGGTGGGTTTTTTAAATAGTTACATAGTATTTAACATATATATACAATTTTGATTGACAATTGTTCACACCCTAAAAACACAACAAAAAACGTCTCGTCATATTAAAAGAACTAACGATTAATACAACATACATATTGTAGTCGAATTTACCGTGTTTTAAAAAACAAAATTCATGTACTGTAGTACAAGGATTTTTCGAAAATTGGATGAAAAAAATGTCGACTTTCTCAACTTTTAACAAAAAATTTAAGTCTTATTATTCTATTATTTAATATTTTTATTCATTTAATACATCGATCATGTGATAAACCCCTAAAATTGACAGTTTTTAGTATGCCGGTATTCAAAACAACCTCCTAGATTCTTGGGTCCCATTGGCCAATTGTCTAGTTTCCTCATTATCTAATGACCCAGTCCAATTCAGTTTTAATGACCCCACATGGCTCTGTCCATTTCTTGTCCATTTATTTTTGCGTTCTTTACCGTTTCGAGTGAGAAGATTGAGTTGTACCCTTAGTACTACAAATAACCCAATATGTGCTGTAGAATTGGACAATGAATTGAACAACTGATTGACCAATCAGAGCAGCGGAAAGCGTTCCAAAAGTTGAACAATCAGAGCACTGAAAAGTGACGTAATCAGGGCATTAGAAAAATTGTTCCAAATTTGTCATTTTGACCAATCAGAACACTGAAAAGTGACGTAATTAATATGTGACTTCAACAAGTTTTTCACAACACAAACAATGATGAGATTTTGTCCAGAGACTTACATGCGACAACATCTTTTTACAAATCCTCTAGACTTATTATTATTAATTTCAAGGCGAATTCTGGTAGTAGCTGTATTCAACTCGAACGTGTACTTGCATTAAAGGTAAGAGCGAAATTGATTTCATGCTTGAAATCGGCATTTAAAGTGTTGATAACTTGTTTGGTCTAGGCCTAGCCATAGTCAATAGAAACTATGCCATGGCCTAGCAAATGTGTTTGTATGGGTGCCGACGCTAATTCTTGTTGGCGGTAGTCTGCTCTGTGTGTGGTAAAATGCATTTGCTATTATTACTTATCCCCCTAATTACCAGTAGGCCTACATATATTTCATAAAGTATTAACAATAACGCATGCCTTTATAGGTTAGTTAGGGTTAGATAGTGTCACTCGACACTTACTTTAATTAATGTATTTACTAGGCCTATATAGCCTAGGCCTAGCTAGTAGGCTAGATAGAAAGACCTCTAGGTAGGCCTAGATCTTTTTTGGTTGCCATGAATTGTAAGTCAAACCATGGGCCTGTAAGTGCTAGGCCCTAGTAAGATGCTACCTACTTAGGGCTCCCTGTTATTTTTTTTCTTCAAAACTTACTACAGTAGTTTAGACTAGGCCTAGGCTTAGATTAGTATTTATCGTAGAACCATCCCATAGTAAATAAATTTAGTTTAAAGTAATTAAGCTATTCTTTAAAGTTTAATTTATTTAATATTTTAACAATCCTACTACTAGTTAGACTAGCCTATGTACCCTGTAATAGATTTTAGGCCTAAACATAATTTTAAACTATAAACAACTAAATGTGTGCTGTATCAGAATAGCATCCATGGGAAACAGACTAAAGCCTTGTTCACATGTCAACCCTTTTAATTGATAGATAAACAATTTAACTTTTATTATAATGATTGTTTAATTAAGTGTAGGCTTCAACTCTTTGATCTAAAGCATTCGTTTAATTAGGCAATCAACTGTATTTGTGGATTTAGATAAGATTCTCAAATAATTTGATTGCATTAAAGGAAGTGCTCAGGGATCAAAGAGTTGATACATACACTGTTTAATAAACAAAGATTATTCAGTTTACTCTAATTTATGTTGTAATTCTTTATATAGTTTTTTTAATTGAAAAAAAAACATAATTATTCATATGTAATATTTTCTTAATTTAATTTAGATAAAATAGTTTGTTCTTAGTAGATATGTTTTAATGCTACATGTAATTCATTTTATTAATATTTTACATTTAAAGTCTTGGTCTACTATTAATTATTACTTGAGAAATTTTAACCCACAGATATTTTATTTTATTTAGATTTGATTTTCTTTTATTTACAGCCATTTACTACAACTGCACGGTGCACAGTGGCATTATACGGGTAAAATTTTCTTTTTTACATACTTTACTTACATATATTTTTGCCTTTGATCAGTTTTTTTAGTTTTGCAGGTGTTCAATAGACAGTACAGTATGTTCAGACCAACTTTTCGGCGCAGTGAAGAGGGTGCCTTAATTCTTGAAGATACATCTGCTGCTGTAGTATTTAACAGCTTGAGAAAACGACCAACTGGCAAGTGTCTAACTCCTGATGATGTACGCCAAGATGCCTTGAAGGAGGTGTGCAGGCTGGGTGGAAACACCAAAGATGAATGTGATGTGTTGGGCTGCTACAAGTTTCAGCATAGTAAATACAGTGGACAAACATTCAAGTGGATGGTCGAAAATGTACTGGAATATGCAGTATGTTTTGTTATTAAAATGGCTAATGAAATTCCAAGTACAAGTTCACTTAGTATTAACAAATTCAACTTTAAGAGGTACTTGGAGTCTTTCCCAGAAGGCAAAGAAGCCATAGCAATGAAAGAAATAAAACGCCGCAGGAAATGCCCAACTAGACAGACATCGTACATACCTGTTGGCATTAAGCTACAACAGGTTGAGGATGTCACAGATGAAACACTTTCTGGTACTGATGTCTTTGATGCTTCTTTGCAACCATCAACCTCATATGCACCAGGTAAGACTTATTCCATATTTGTGTTTTTTGTGCATTTTCTAAATTACAAATTTCAGGTTTTGCATTTTTAGTGCCTGTGTATGTTGTAGGCTTGCTGGGTTTACGTTTTTTTTTATGCATTCATTTATACTCAATCATAAAATCGTGTTGTTTAAATACATTGTTTTATAGCATACTGTAGATAGCGAATGAAGTAGTAGTTTACTGCTAAATATTCTTTAATTTTCCGTCTTACAGCTCAACCAAATACATCTTATGAACCTGTTAGTACTATGCCATCCACTACAATAACTATCAAACAGAGTGAAGGTAGTTTATTTCAGTGTAATTTTAATTATTTTGTTTGATTTTTAAAACTAGAAAATGAAAATTACATAATGTAGTTTCATAAATTATACAATTTTGTTTTGGTTTTTCTTGCAGATTGTCTCATACCAGATAAATGGAAGAAGAACTTGCCCGAGATCGATCAGCAGTGGATTTCAAAAACCTTATTCAAGAAATCGAAGAAGGGGACTGCAGAGTTGGATTCAACTAAACTCAAACAACTTTGGTATTATCCACCTCAACCGGATCCGCTCAACAAAAACATACCCATGGCCAACAGTTACTTCGGTCATCGTCTTCTTCTTTGGTTGCCCCGCAAGACTTGGCAGGTCAAGCTGGTCTGCCCTCGGCCAGAATGCAAGAGCTATCCACTAACATCAGGCGGCCTCCATGGAATCGTTCGTCCGGTCCTGGATTTAGACTGCCACTACTTTCTTGCAACAGAGCAACTGAGGTGCTCTAATTGCAAACAAAGACAAATTGGCTGGAGTGAAAACATTTTAAAGCAACTTGATTTAGCACATCGCCTTCAGTTTCCTGTTGTACTTTCGTATCACTTGGCCTGCGACAACCGGGTCCTGCAGCTTCTAAAGTACCGCGGTCTCGGTAACAGTCCATCACAGCTTCGCCAACAAGTCTTAGAACAACACACAAGGCGGTGGAATGAGAGAGTGGCTCTCTACTTAGAAAATTGCAAGAAGTTCTGTGGTTCTCGTGATGATTATGTCATTGCTGCTTCTAAATTTGATGAGGTGTCTAAAATGATTCCTGTTCCCTCTGTCCAATGGTTCCTTACCATCTACTGCAACGAAGTAATGGGAAGAATCGACGAACTCAAGGCTTCTATCACATCGACGTTCGGAAGAGTGTTGAAGATTGACTCGACCAAAAGGGTAAATAATTTATAAACAATACTATTTCTGCAATTTACTTTTAATTATTTGAATTTTTTTTTTTTTGCAGATTGTGGGGAAGCTTTCTTCCGAATAAATTTGTTTGGGTTTTTTTGCAGATTGTAAGGAAGCTAGCCGGTCGTGCATGTGGAACAGGAGCGTGGGCAACAAACGTCGGAAATGAGTACGGCCAGGTGCTCATTACAGTCCTGACTGCTGCAGAAGGATGTGGCTTAAACAACATGACAAACGGCATCATTAACCGATATGCTTTGGCAGGCGTACCTCCTCCCGAGATTCTCTACGTCGACCGTGACTGCTGCGGTCATTCAAGCATAAGGAAGATGTTCAGCGCCTGGCCTGACATGAAAATTCGTCTGGACATCTGGCACTTCATGAGGAGAATTGCTGCAGCTTGTTCAACAGAATCACATCAGTTGTATCCGATATTTCTCAAACGTCTTTCCGCTTGCATTTTTGAGTGGAGCGCTGACGATGTTGAACGTCTGAAGCTCGCCAAGCGTGAACAGCTCATTGCAAGCAAGAAGCATTCCAACCCAACAGACGACATCATATTGAAAAACATCAGCAAGAAGGAGTATGCTTTACATTGTCGCAGGACAACACGAGGGACTCGCGAGACTGCCAACCTAATCCGAGAGCTGCTGACTTCCCTCGATGGTGAAGAAGGCCGTGACACAATGGGCGTCCCACTCTTAGACTCTGAACAGACCTGGGATATCTGGAGCTCACAAGAGCGACACATCGCCTGCATCCAGGATCCAGAAGGCATCCCGCTCTACACAAAAACCAGTGAGATGCTTAAGGGTGGAGTTACCTTGCCAGTATATCGTTGCGCAAGAGGCTCCACTTCTTTGGAATCGTTTCATCTTCACCTTAACAGGTTTATTCCAGGTACAGTATTACTTTTTATTTGGTATCTACCAAATCTTCAAACCGATCTACAAATTTTTGTATTATTTCATTATTATGGATGTTTTATTTTTTTCTCAGGTGAGCGTGCTAGCGACTTACATTTCCAAGCTTACCTGATGGATGGACTTGTTCGATGGAATGCAAACCGTGCACTAGCCGCTACCCAGTCTGGAGGAACCATCTCCAGTACATATAGTGGACTGCATCAGCATGCTCTCAACATACTGGCAGAGCAAGTGATTGGCAAAAAAGTGTACAAAAGTTTTATCATTCCAAACAAGTACACTGGAGAACTCATCGGAGTGGAGTACCTGTACAACCAGTCGAACAAAGTGCTCGAAACTCAATTTCCTGTCAAAACAGATACCATTTATGATGAAGACTTTGATGAAGAAATTTACACTTTTGATGTTGATGAAGGGTATGATGACAAGACTCAACCAGACTACAAACCACCTAAGCGTTGTTTTAAACCTCGAAATGCTAAAGAACCCTCACCACCCCAGCTGGAGCCCTTGCCTTCATGTGACGATAATGATGATGATGATGGTGAAGGAAAAGCAGCCCTTTTTGACACAGTGAGTTAAATTTGTATCATTAGCTTCTACCTCACAAATTTTGTTTCTGTTTTGAAATACAATGCACGAGTCTGATTATATATTTTGTTTTCATATTTTACAATTTAGGAACTTGAGGATTCCACTGGACCGGACAACATTCCAGGCTACGCCAAAGTTGAAGCCCTGGCAGACTACCTTATGCAGTTTAAGGAAGACAGTGGAGTGATAAGTCAAAGTCATGCTGAACATGTCGCAAAGTTGTGGAACAACCTGGATGCTTATGACAAAACCATTAAGCGCAAAGCACGGCATCAAGATTACCTGACGAAAGGCAGGTTCAAGAAAAGTAAAACTACTTCCGTAATACCTGGTGTCGAAAGCACTCGACGGTAAGGCAGTTTCCAGCGTTTTTTACTTTGTTGCATGATGTGTCTTAAATCTAACTTGTTTCTTTGTTTTTTTTTTAAAAGATGCTTCTTAGGTCAGAACACCGGGCCAGCTCAGTGGCCGGACTGCAATCGATATATGGAGTGCATTATTACAAAACTATGTGAAGCGTATCCATCTACCGTATCTATCGAAGGTAAACGTTTCCAGCGCTGGCCGCTCATTACCAAAGGCTACAAGAACATTCGTCGGAAAGTGCTATCGAATGGACACCTGATGTTGTTTGCTAAGCTTCAGTTGATGGAGATAAATCGTACGACACTCATCCAGTGGTGAGTTTTTACTTGTTATTGATTGTTATTTTACGCTACAGTAAATACATTAAAGTTTTTAAATACTGTGTTTGATTTATTTTCAACAGGTACAACAGAACGTCAAAGAAGCAAGAGCGGCAAGTGTTGGAATCTGGCATCTCGGCAACAATACCCAAACTTGTCTCTGATAAAACCCTACTTGAACCTTTAACCAAGCCAGCGGTGCTAAACGTTCATACAAGCGCTCCATCTTTCACATTTGTCCTACCAAAAAACACTTCCGGCCTAGCGACTCTAGGAAACAGACCGTCGATCCCAGTTCCTGGCGAGATAGCAAAACCACCACCGTCAGTCCCTGAGGCTAGCAGTACTCGTATTCCTAGAACTACCCTCTTGTACAGAAAACGAGTGGCTAAAGACATATCGGAAGGGAAACCGATCAAAATATACAAACCAAGAACGTCTGCGATTGTGTGCTCAAAGTGTAAGCAACCAAGATTAAATAAGAACCACACTCAGTACTATGGAAATTGGTATTGTGCTGCAACATCTGATGTGACTTTTAAAGAATGGAAATCGGCTATGGTTGCCATCCGTCGCCTTCGTCAAGAGAGGAAAAAAAAGCAGCAAAAAGAATGATTCCAAATGATTGTTGTAGCCATGGATAGTTTTTATACTGTTTCGTATATCTTCAATTTTTATTTGTTCTGTGATTTTATATTCACTTTTTACAAAATATTTGTATTTTATGCAATTTGGCCATTGGGCCACCATATCTAATGGTATTCTGAATGTGCAGTAAAGTTAATAATAATAATAAAAAAAAAAAGTTTTTAATGCTGCCAAATCCAAAGAGCAATGATTAATGTTGTAAATTATTTTGTAATTTTTATAAATTACATTCAGTTTTAATTATTACATTATAATTTACATTATATCATTCATTGCACTTTGTATTTGAAGGTCCCAAGCCCTTACAAAAAAAGCAGAGGGGAAACTTTTGCAGTTGAGTGTACATTAAATGGTGAATTCTATATTCTTGTAGTGTAAATTCTCAACTATTTTATATTTATTTCAAGAGCAATTCCACTACAATTCATTTTGATGTGAATCAAATAATTCATTCCACCAATTCTAATAATATATTTTGATAATAACTCATACTATAGAGGTTATTATCCAGTAACCTTCAGTTACTCCTCTTACAGTTACACATATCCTATGATACCATGTGGCCTAGAAAAAAAGCCCCAGACAAAGTTAACGGTAATTTTGTCTACATTTTTTAAAAAGGCTGACTTATCAAACTACTTGGAATATGGTTGGCCAATCAGAAGTCAGGGTGGGTTTTTTAAATAGTTACATAGTATTTAACATATATATACAATTTTGATTGACAATTGTTCACACCCTAAAAACACAACAAAAAACGTCTCGTCATATTAAAAGAACTAACGATTAATACAACATACATATTGTAGTCGAATTTACCGTGTTTTAAAAAACAAAATTCATGTACTGTAGTACAAGGATTTTTCGAAAATTGGATGAAAAAAATGTCGACTTTCTCAACTTTTAACAAAAAATTTAAGTCTTATTATTCTATTATTTAATATTTTTATTCATTTAATACATCGATCATGTGATAAACCCCTAAAATTGACAGTTTTTAGTATGCCGGTATTCAAAACAACCTCCTAGATTCTTGGGTCCCATTGGCCAATTGTCTAGTTTCCTCATTATCTAATGACCCAGTCCAATTCAGTTTTAATGACCCCACATGGCTCTGTCCATTTCTTGTCCATTTATTTTTGCGTTCTTTACCGTTTCGAGTGAGAAGATTGAGTTGTACCCTTTGCGCAGGGAAATTTTCGAAAAATGGCCGATTTTCGACCCTTTTATTTGTTGACATAAATGGTTACTATTGCATAATAAACATGCACAGAGACGAATTATAGGTTCTGCGCATGTCAATTGTGCTATAGTAACCAGTTTTGACATAAATGGTTACTATAGCATAATAAACATGCGCAGAGTCGACTAATGGGTTCTGCGCATGTTAATTGTGCTATAGTAACCAGTTTTATCGAAAAATAAAAAGGTCGAAAATTGGCCATTTAAAAAAAAAATTCCTGTACTATAGTAGGCCTACAGGGAAATTTTCGAAAAATGGCCGATTTTAGACCCTTTTATTTTTTTTACATAAAGGGTTACTATTGCATAATAAACATGCGCAGAGGCGAATAATGGTTTCTGCGCATGTCAATTGTGCTATAGTAACCAGTTTTGACATAAATGTCGTTCTTTCATGACAGGGCAGTATAGTACAGGGACATTGTCGAAAAATGGGCAGCACAGAATCCATATATTTTTCCTTTAAATTAAATAATAAACACTGTACATACTATGGATTGGTAAAAATGTAAGCAGTTGACCAGTCCTATGATGACCTCTTTGTGACCTGATTGGTTACATGGTTGAGGAAGATGAAAGAGGACACAATTTAAGTTTGTATAATTTGTTTTTATAGTAAAATTGTATATACAGCAGATGTATTAATAATAATAACAAAAGCTATATAATATTAAGAACTGTTTCAATCATTTAACAGTATAATTATATAGAGCTAAAAATAATTATAAAAATTATAAATAAAGACGCTACTGTTAGTTATATTCTTTTAACAGCAAACTTCTTTCTTTGATATAACCTTAAATTAATCATTTGCTTTCATAAAATGACCACCCCTCCCTCTCTCTATATGATCTCTATACAAAAAAATTGTACAATTTAATTAGAATTTGCCTATTTGTTTTTATTGTTAGAAGGTGTTCAGCTGATCTCTCTCTGACCCAAAAGAAACACATGGTAGCAGGGACCTTTTTAGCACCGCTATGGCCAAACAACAAGGGTGTAACAAGCCAGATCAGCTTAAAGGCTGATCTGAACTGACCTACATAATTAATTGTGTTTCCTGAAACATATATGTGTTATAAAGAAATTATAAATATAAAGAAATTATCTGTAAAAACTTGTTTCTTTTCTTCCATATTTTTAGCACCATATGTGCAGTAAATATATCCATGATCTCTTTCTAGTATGTCATAGGTTAAAGGTCATCATACTAATGTAAGTTATGAAACTAGTTCTTTTGTATATCTGATACTTGGATGTAAATACACATAACACATTTCTTGATGTCAGCTTTGATTGACCTCATTTCAGCCATGTCATGGGTCAAAGGTTCAATACAACGTTTGGCAAAAGTTGCAACAATGTCCGACCGTTCTGAAGGGTATACTGAAAAAGACAAAGGCAACAAATGTAAGTAATTGCACCACAATGAATTTTAAGTATGCAAATAAGTTATGTAGAGTATTTTATCAATTTTTGTGTAAATAGCCGAGAATGAAATCAACCAAAGGCTGTTTTGTTCTTTCTGACTTTTTCCATGTAGTATGATGGTTACCTAGTTACTAGTCCAGATATTGTGTGTTATGCTATTACAGTACTACCTCCATGCATGCTAAGAGGAACCAATGGCCGTATTCACTAATCACACATACTTAAGTGAGATATTTCCATTCAATATTAGGTATTTCACTTAGATAGCAGCAGCCCAAGTGTGAATGGTAAATACGGCCACAGTTGTATAACAATTATTAGCTTACCTGCTGGGAATGGTTTTCCAAATTGTATCTGACAGCCATTGTCACTTGATAGAGTCTGCATCCAGGGTACATCAGTGCTTAGTTTGAATTTGACATTGCCAGCAGAACCTAAAATAAGATGTTATTATTATTATTTACAAGTGTTAAATAAAGATACAGTTTACAATTTGTTTCTTAATAAAGTTAACATGTGTGAGTGGAATTATTTATGCAATGGTGCGTGGTGCAATTTGTTTGGCACTGGACTTTTAGTCCACCTCTCTCTCTTTGCCTCTCTAACATCCATGTGTACAAATTGGTACTTGGCAAGGTCAAACACCCCTGTACTGATTACATAAGTGCTATATGTGTTGGTCAGGATAAAAATGATAATTAAGCTATATATAACAACGAAGCATTATCATTATTAATTAGTTATTAAGAACGATGTATGATTTTTTTTCATTATTATTATTATTAGTTATTAATATTAGTGGAAACTGGTGCCAGTATTTCACACTGATAGATTAAGAGCACCACTTGCAGTGACACAACAAGAAACTTGATACTAAATGAGAATTGAACCAAAGACTGTCAGATTTGAGGGCAAGTACCAGTCAACAGTACCACAATACAGAATTACTTACATTTTGTGATAAATATATTTCTTGGTTGTGACCTTCTTCTCACCTTTTTCTTGTCATTAGACTCATCATCGTCATGGCAATAAGTCAAAGTACTTACATAATAGCTATAGAAAAAAAAACACCATTTTATTTATTTATTCAAAATCCAACAGTGTGTCAATATACCAATACAGGATCGCCATAAAGTATAAAATTCGATTTACATAAATATATATAACATTAAGAAAACAAACAGATTTATATATTACTTTAAAATTTCAAATAATCATGAATTTGTCAGGATAAATTACAGATAAATGCAAAATGATTCAACAAATTCTTGTCTACATTTTCTGCTCTATAAGCTATAATAGGTATCAATCATAATGTGTTGAACGAAAGCTCTGCTTATTTATTTATTATTAGCTTTTTGCTTATTTTATTTGTATCTTCAATGAGATCCAGTCACTGATACCCACAGCATTGTCAGCGCTTATTTTATTTGTATCTCCAATGAGATCCAGTCACTGATACCCACAGCATTGTCAGCACTTATTTTATTTGTATCTCCAATGCGATCCAGTCACTGATACCCACAGCATTGTCAGCGCTTATTTTATTTGTATCTCCAATGAGATCCAGTCACTGATACCCACAGCATTGTCAGCGCTTATTTTATTTGTATCTCCAATGAGATCCAGTCACTGATACCCACAGCATTGTCAGCGCTTATTTTGTTTATATCTCCAATGAGATCCAGTCACTGATACCCACAGCATTGTCAGCGCTTATTTTGTTTATATCTCCAATGAGATCCAGTCAATGATACCCACAGCATTGTCATTTTTCAGTAATTTGCCTTTGGATTTATAAATCATAATAGATCAACATTTATTTCTCTTGTAAATTCATAATAAAGTATTAATAATTTGAGTAAATAAGCGGGGATCCAAAAGAAAAATAAACAAAGCTGCCAATAAATTATTATTAGTCAAAACCATCTAAATGCAATATACTAAGGTAAACTAATTTCAAATAGTCATATTAAGAGAAAACCTGATTAAAAAAACCTATTTCAAGTGATGATTCTTCTATCAGATATTGCACTTGACTGAATCAGTTGAGTGCAATTACAAGTATCATCTTGATTAAAGTTATATTGCCGTGAGCCTTCATTATTGCTGGTTTCATTATAGTTGTCACAACATCCACAAATAGTGAGATAGATTAATAATTAGAAATAGATTAAGTTAGTCTTAAAGATGTATTATCCTCTAAAAACATGAAAATTGAAGATTAATTATTTAAATCAGACTTTGAATAGGCCATTTTGTAGTTTTAAGTTAAGTTAAGCACTTCTGTAGAGAAAAAAACTTCCGAAAAATAATGTTTTCAGTTATAAAATGTCAAAATAAATGGTTAAAATTAACCAACAACTCATTGGCTTTAGTTTAAATTACAATTTTTTTCAAGTAAATGGTCAAACTTTTGGTCAAATTGAATAAATATTATGTGACATTAAAATGTCATATTCAACAAAAAAATAATATTTGTTTACGGGAACAATACATCTTTAATGAAAATGTCTCTTACTTATTTAGCCACACAGCGATGTCCATCCAATTAGCCATATAAACACTTCCCTCTATCGACGGTTCTGATGACTTCGATTCAATAGCGTACATAAGTTGGTAACTATGGTGATCAATCGCAAACAACCATGACTCCAAGGCAGACTTGCTCTTCTAAAATGGGCAAAAATTATTATGATATATTTTCTATACAATATTATGAGCATTTTTTATATTAATTTTTTTCAAATTTTAAACAAATAGCATCGCTAATACAGCAGAATCCCTACTGAATACGGGTTGGGCCGTAATGTTAAAAACTTTGATAATTCACAGGAAAGTGACTTCTGAAAAGAAATGTCACCTAAAATAGGGTTCCCAATGGAATGGTTCAACTGTATTAGATATTATACAGATATTGACTGCTTAGAGGTTAAATATAAGATTTGACATCCCCTCGGGAATGATATTAAGCTCTCGGGGAATATATATTTCCCTCAGCTGGCGCTTCGGGAAATATATATTCCCTCGAACTTAATATCATTCCCTCGGGGATGTCAAATCTTATATTTAACCGATATAAAAGGCAATATCTGTTATATTATATAGCCAAGAACAAGTCTGCTGGGTTGGGTGAAGCTAGGCTAGGCCTCCTATAGTATTTGTATTGTATTTAAACAAGCCTGCCTAGACACCTTACCTTGCGAAGAATAATATACAGATAATTACTAATTAATGATTCCTTGGCAATAAAATATTCACTTAGGCCTAGGTCGTTTAAATTAACAGAAGAATTTCCATCAATAAGCCTATTAAAAATAATAATATTATAATCAGGTAGGCCGAATAAACAATTCGTCTTCTTCTCGATCTTCGAGGAGCCGAATCACCGGATGTTCAGCGCGTACTAGTTACTAGGTTACTACCGTGAGTATTGACCAATCACAAACGGTGTTTCATCACATTTAGGGTGAACTTATAACAAATGAGGGCGCTATGTATGCATAGTTTAAATAGTTTAGATGATTAATTTCTTCAAGCAACTTTCGTGGCGCAGCGGTTGAAGCGTTGTCTTGCGATGGAGTGACAATTCCACCCAAGTTCAAGATCGAGTTGATGACTTTTGTTTATTTATCGACAACGCGAGTGTTGGCACACGAAAATTACACAGTCAATATCATCGTACTCGAGAATCTATATGTTTAATGACAGGGGACACGATAATTACGCGAAAATTACACAGTCAATATCATCGTTCTCGAGGATATATACGATTTACGATCCTCGCAGCGGTAGTCATGTGATGCAGTTTCAACCAATCACGTTAGCGTATTTACATAGGCTATGTAATATTATACAGATATTGACTGCTTAGGGGTGTATTATAACATTTGAGATCCCCCCAGAGAGAATTATATTTTTCTTGAGGGCCAAAAATTGTTCATAGGCTATGTGATACATCATTAATATTATAAAATAAAGTAAACTTGACGTAATTACCATATGTAATGGACGCAAATTGACAAATCTACTGCAAGTAGGTGGTAGCCATAATATAGGTTCTAGTAGAGCAGCATTTGACAGACATGGTACGTGTGAAAAGTCTATACGAATGAGATTCGGGCAGTTCTTCATTTTTACCTCTCGTAACATCTGTAGATCATAACCTGCAAAAAAGATTTCAAATAAAATTATTGCCACAATTTAATGTAAATTGGCACTCAATTGGGACATTAATGTTGAGTATGGTGTTAATAATATTTCTTTATTGGACCACTAAATATTATTGAAATAAATAAATAAATAAATTATATAACGTTTATAACTATTTGCATGATTAATAACTCAACATATTTTGTGTTTAGCCGAATTTTACAATTTACCATTTAAATAAAGAAGTACAGTTTTTCTGTTGAGGATTCCGAATCGAACATTTTTAGTTTTATTTTACTATTATTACCATACTGTAACAATTATACTCAATTTATTGTTTATAAACAAACTCCATTATCACAAGAGACAGTAACCCTGAAAACTATGCAAATTAGCATTACATGTTATAACCTTTATTCACTGAAATTGAAGCTAATAATAATTGCCCAATAAATGCAATATAAATGTTTTAAAATGCACTTTACAATTCTTTTGTAAATAATTAAACTTTCAAATATACTAAATTGAAACAAATTTATTCCAAATCGTTACCGTATTTAAAAGTAATAAATACTGTAATTATTTGACATACTACCAGTAAAACTATCAGTAAATGTACTCATTTCGGGTGATCTATAACCCATGATAATGTGTAAAAATGCACCGTTACGCTTCAGTGCTTCTATCATGTCATTGGTCAGATGTTTCATTCTACTCTGACGTAAATTGTATTATATACTCAATCTATGGGGATTGGGGGATGGGGGGAGGTTGTGTCAAGATCAGTAGTTCCTAGAGCACCGAACTTGCACCGATGGCTAGGGTTAGATTTGAACAAAATGACGAAATGTAGTAAAATCATGTAGCTATGTGTCTTCAGAATACCATTGTAAAAAATACTGTATAACTGTATATACTATATAAATATGGTACAGTAATCCATACAAAAACAATATTGACTGCTATTTACCTGATAATGTTTGAAGTTGGGGGCAATCTGTCAAATGCAGATGTGATATACCACATGAGTCAAGAGTTAAACCTTCTAAAGTTTTGGACGTTATAACCATCACTTGTACTGGATCATCCTCTGGTACAGGATCACTAGTACTGGTGGACTGGTTCTTAGTTGAGACTTTTTTGTCACTTTGAGACTTTTTCGTAGGGCTAGCATTTGTACTTTTTGAAGTCAGTGAATTTTTTACATCACATGTTGAAAAAGGTTTGTTCTGATTGGACTGTTTTGTATCAAGAAGATGTTGTCTTTTGGATTCAGTAGATGTAGTTGGTAATGAGTCTTCTTGTGTGCTATCCATACTGGTATCAATGTTTTCTTCAAGAACATTGTCAGTGTGTTCGGATGCATTACTAAAGATGGCATCACAAGTGGTGACAGCTGACTCAGACGAGAAAGACCTTTTTTTGGTATTTTTGTTATCGGCAGAAAAATTTTTCAAATCACATTGTTCGTTTGGTAATTTACGTTTACCACAGGATTCTGAACAGGTTTTATCCAGATCTTTCTCAATAGAATTGTCAGGTTTCAGAGTGGATTCTACAGTCGTCGTACGTTCTCCACTCTTCAGTTGGTCAGCATGTAATGCACTGCTCCCTGGTTGTACATCGGGGTCACCCACAAGGTCACTACTTGGTATGATAACACTGCTCTGGCCACTTTGAGTACGCACTGCACGAATCATCATCTGACCCGAATGGTCATGATAGGTACATTCTTGCACGTACGCTTTGCTTGTAAGACCAAAGTTTTCCTCAAGAGTTGGACAACGATTCTGCATCGCCGTGTTATGTTCCGACGACGATCGCTGATGGAGATCACTGCCAGTTGCTGGAGTTTTTGCGGAGTTAGTTTCATCTGTTTGGCTATGCCTTCGTTTTTTCTTTGATGGTGAATCTTTGATAGACTCGTCATTTTTATTGGCACAAGATGATTGGCCAACGGATGATGACGGTTCTGGGTTTGCTAAAAGTGAAGAAAGTGTATCTGTTGAAGAGGAGTTGCGGTACGATGATGATGTTGATGAGATGGAGTATGATGATGCTGATTGTGAGGATGCTAATGCTGATTGTGATGATGTTGATGGTGGTACGGATTGTGATGGTGATGACAAAGGTTCTGATGAGGGTAAAGATGTTGATGATGTAGGTAACGGTTTTACCGCTTGGGGTAAAGATGGCGAGCAAAATGGTGGTTTTGATAAAAATGCAGGAGGAGTTGATGGAGAGGAAGAGCCACCTGATTTCCTTTTGATGCTTTTTTTCACATCTTTTGCTTCTGGTTTTGATATTTCTTTATTTTCATCCTCCTTGCGAGATTCATAGTGTCTAGACCCTCTGGCCTCTGATTGTTCACTACTATCGTCTTTAGGAAGTTTGCCGTACCGTGGGCCGGTATCAAGCTGGTGTAATGGCGGTTGAACACTGGTTGATTGACAGCCTTTCTCATTCAGTGAGTTAGTTGAGGTTTCTGGCTGCAAGTCCCAATTTATCTTCTCATCTACTTCTACAGTTTGATTAGCATTGACGCTTACTGCGGTGTAAAAATTAAATATATTAATTAGTTTTATCCTTATAATTTATTCTTTATTGCAATCATAAAAACAACAACAAGTACAGAGGAGGGCTTAAGTATTTATAAATTGTACTTACCTTCCTGGTTATCTGCGCTATTTGGTGCTGCATCCGTTTGGCCAATTGGGGCCACAAGTGCAGATGACACACCTAGCCCTGTTCCAGCGCTCAATCCAACCCGAGAGCAACCTTTCGGTGGTGCTCTAAACATGTGCTCAATTCTGATATCGTGAATGACTGGAAGGTCATTGGTCAACCACTGGCAAAACTTGTCCAGTTGGATAGAATGGCAGTGGTCCAGATGTAAACTCTTTAGCCATTCCCACTTTTCTATTTATTTTTGTAAAGAAATAAAGAGTTAAGTAGTCAATTGTTATGATTTTTGCCTAGCGATTCTAGGGTCTTTGTTCAAATCCCCAAAGTCCACTTCCAAAGATGTGTTAAATTCTACTAGAATGAACCCTTTAGTTGGTTTTCAGAATGCATTGTATAAAGTACAAAATTAATGTTGTTCTTTTTAGACATTCAAAATTCTGGCTGAAGAGAGATAAAAATACATATAAATGTACAATTTATAATAAATAAATTAGCATTATCTGAAACCTTGGCATATTCTTTCTGACTTTTTCCCTTTCGTTTTTATTTAGCTTTATTTGTATCTCCATTGTGATCCAGTCACTATATCTACAAAGCTTTGTCTTTTTATTGTTAATTTCCCTTCGGATTTATTTAATATTAAATAATTACATTTTCAAAACTTACTCTCTTCTTCACCCCACAACAGAGGATTCTGGAGATGAGGGCAGTTATGAATTGTCAAGCTGATGACAGAGTTAAACACAAGTTCTACAATCTTCATTCCCATATCTGATATCAGTCCTGGTGACTCGGTATAGTCTGTCAAACCATGTTCTACAAACCGCTGGTTTGTCCATTCACCAGATTTAATGGATGGATGGATGTAGCCTAGTTCCAGAGTTTCAAACATGTTGAAAGTGACCTTAGCTAGCTTAAGTGCCCAGAAGAAGCTGTCTTTTGACAGAGATGGCTGCAGAGACAGCTCTTCTAACCAGTACTCAGACGCTAGTAGAAGATAGCCTATATCAGTTTCAAAGCAGTTTTTGCATGTTCCAATTCGTACCTGAAAAACAATGGTTTAACAAACAGTGTTACTGTATGATTCAATTAAGTTTAAACTTGATGAAAAGAGTACAGTAATGTTTTGTTTTCCTTTTTCTCTTCTTTTTGTATTTGTTATCATTCCCATTGTGTGTGTGGTGTTGGTGTTGAGGGCCTTATGCATGTCAGCCCCAGCTGTTTTAAGTCACCCTTATTAAACAAAGTTTAATAAAAAAAAAAAATATTATAAATTTAAATCTAAAATTACCAAGAGATCCTTAAAGCCTGAATTAATAGAGTACAGTAGTAGAGTATGTCAAAGTTAATTTAAAGTAATAATAATTTTATTGATGGACCCAGGCCGGATATGATGTATATGAATACAAATTTGATTATACAATTTACTCAATTATTATTTCAACAATATTGCAAACCTTTTCAACTCCAGAGAAACCACCTTTTTTCCACACGTCTTCGACCACATGTTGCAAAAGACCTCCCAGGAACGGAACTCTGACAAGATCTAAACGACGCAGATGCGTAGCGTTACCCAAGGCAGTCAACAACGGTACATAATGCAGCGGGTTCGTTGGACCAATACAGTTGTGCATCATGAATGAAAGAAGCCATTGGCTCTGAAAATGTTGAAAGGGTTGTGGATTTGAAAATTTTACAAATTGTAGATGTAGTTCATCCAGTCCGTTCAAGGCTGGAAGTTCAGGCATAAGGATTCCATAAAGGTGAAGGCATGTTAGCTTGCTGGTCGTTGGTAACGTCAATTGTGACGACTCACTGCATGGAAAACAACCATTCCGATTTCTGAAGTGTCCAAGAATTTCAATGTTCGATAATTCCGTCAGAATGGCTTCAAGGAGATGAATGTCAGAAATCTCGACACCAATTAAATGTTGACAGAGCTGGAGAGCATTAATAATACCAGCAATGCTGATTTTTCTCTCACTGTCTTTTTCATCTTCTTGGCGTAGAAGAAGATTTTTTGGATGAAGTCCGTAAATGTACTCGATGTCTATGCAGCGACTTAGAAGATGATGTAATGCCTCATCATCTATTGTTTCTGGCATCCATCCGTGCCACTTATCGGAGGTGAAGTCCAAAGACTTGACCAGCTGCAAGTGAAGTGCAACTGCTTTCTGGAGATGTCGTGACAACCTCTCAAGGCGCAACAGAGACTGGACTGGTAAGTAGCGCAATATTCTTACGAGCATCTCAAATGAAAGCCTACTAAGGAAGTCGGTGTCATCTTGAACTTCCTCCATTTTGTCTCCTGTTGCAAGTCCATCCATTGTCAAACTTCTACCACTTAAACAAAACCACTACCTACAAAATATAAATAATATATTATTGTGATGTTATTCATCTGGTGAGACGGTGTTTTGAATAAAAAGTTTGTTTGTAACCACTCAATACGTAGTCCTACGACATGCTTCAACAAATTGTTAGCGCTTATGCACTTCTTACAGAATAGTCCCTGCCAGATGTAGATTCTGGGCTGGGTTAGTATATGCATGGAGCAAGGAGGTATAGCCAAAGAACTTATAACACAAGAATCTCCTGTTCGTCCGAAGCGCGTAACAATTTCGAAAGGCATTGTGGGATAGAATAGAGCTATGGGTGGCGCCATTGTGAGCCATGGAGTAGGGCGCCCGCATCAAATTAGAAAGTCAAAATCATAGAGGGGATCTGCTAATACTCTAGGGGGGGGGGGTAGAGTAATTGACTGAGGAGTAGGGCGCCCGCATCAAATTAGAAAGTCAAAATCATAGAGGGGTTCTGCTAATACTCTAGGGGAGGTAGAGTAATTGACTTCCTAGTTTGGAGGGGGCGCTGCTCCATGCTGTGAAATGGCGTCGCCCAGTTTGACCTTTTAACCCTGTACTTCCGATACTGTGTTTAGAACAGGATATTCTTGTGCTATAAGTTCTTTGGTATAGCCTACCTCCATGGTACATGTTATGTAATTAGGCCTAGCTTCTAGAAAACAGTTTAGGCCTACTAATACTATTTTATTACTAACTAGGCCTATGCTTAGCCTTAATTTTACTTGAGGCTCAGGTAAAATTATGTAATAAATTGTTTAAAAACGAATTATATATAAAGTTTTAAATAAGACTTCTGGTATTATTATCAATCATAAACATTCTATATGGAAATAAACAAGGACTAAACGACTTGAGGACAAACAGTAGACAGGAAACACAAACTCAGAAAGGGTAAACAATTCTCAGGTTTCCAGGCTAGGCCTAGAACAGGATTACTCAAGCAAAAACTAAATATATTTTTTAAAAATGCATACCAGAGTAACGGAAAAGGAAATCATGTTTATCCTAATTTATTTGGAATGCTAATTTAGCTGATCATTTTGATTAAATGTCGTTTTAACATGAAAACAACATGATCCTCCGATCGCGAAAAAGATCCACAAATCATCACACAGTAACACGAAGACTATGACACGCCAAGATCGCCATTGATTGAGTTAAAAAAAGGAAACGGTCCAAAAAAAAACAGTAAACCACAAACCAAACCACAAAGTAAGCAATTACTGTATTGTAATTATAGTTTTTAATATAATCTATTTGTATACTTCAAATAGTAATCACATGACTACTTGTTGAGGTAAACATGTTAAGTTATAGCACTCGTACAACAATGGAGATGAATTAAAATAATGTACGACTCATGATAAAGTTAAGTTACAAGTGTTACATACTTTTGTGTACTAGCCCTATGAAACATAAATATATATATATGGAAAGATCAAAGAATGACACACCAACCAATGAGAAACAAAACCACTCCCAGAAGTGTAAATTATTCTTTGTTATTCTTTATCGTCCTAAGTTCCCACAAAATATTATCATGTTGATCATCAGGACTAGTGTGGTAACATTTTTTCACAGCAGTTTAATCTCTTTTTATTAGAATATTAAAGCAAAGAAAGCTTAATAATTATTAAATTTCTTTCCCAGTATGTTTAAAAAAAAACAAAGGCAGTTAAAAAGAAATATTTACAGTATTATTTAAGGGTTTCCATTCAAGTAGAAAATATCTTAGATTACGGTTGTAGCATCTGTACAAATATATTTATTTCACAAAATTAAAATGTAGTGATGTACCCTAATAACAACAGTCCAATATCAAAACCTATTTGACAATTATTGACTGATTTAAAAAAATTAATTGAAAAATTGTTTAAAAAGTCATCAGAAGCCAGGAAGTAGTTTACCCTTCTTCTGCAAGCGTTTAACCTTTTTCTTTTGTTTTTGATCTTTTCTCGATTGAATATTTTTTGTTCGTTTCTCCTGTTTATCTTTCTTTGTTTTTTCTTGTTGTTCAATTCTTTCGTTCCATTGCTTTGCGCTCTTTTGTTTTATTTTCTTTTGTTTCTTCATTGTTTGTTTAATTAGATTAGGATCGTCTTTTACTTTAGTTCCCTCGGCTTTCAGGAGCGCTTTCTTCCATGCCTGGCTCTCTGCCGTTTGTTTAGCTTTCTCTGGATCCGTCTCTTTCAGTTCTTTCATCTTTTTTGCGTCCATTTCCGCCTTCATTAACAACCTTGTGTAATCTCTATTACTTCTTGGTTGATTCTTCTTCACCCATTTCTTCTTTTTTTCACTTGAATTAGTAAATTCAAATTTACTAAACACAACCTCGCCCTCGCTATTCAAAACAGGGGGTGCTGTTGGCTTATCGGCTTCGTCTCCCTTACTCTTTTTATTCACGCTTGCTTTTTTAAGCTCCTTTTTAGATTTTTTAATTGCCTCAAGTCTTTCTTGTTTCTGATCTTGCGACAGTTTTCTTAATAGTTTTGTAGGTATACCATTGTTCGTGTTATCCAGCGTATTACGTTTATTTTTCATACGCGCAATTTTTACGTGTAATTTTTCACGCAACTCTTCAATTGATTCGGAACTATTGATTTTCTCAACACTGATTGGTTTGGTAGGAATTTTCTTCTTAAATTCATCTGAAAAATAAAGATAATACATTTAATACTCAGGATATCTTACATTGTTTTGTGAAAGAAGGTATGGACTGCTTCAAATTAATGTGAATGAAATGAAATCAATATTTTTATCTACGTAGTCATTTAATTATAAACATTAGCCAGATCAAAGGGCCAATTGATTAAATTAACTATAAAACAGGATTAGGTATATTGTCCCCCTAAACATTTTTTTTGTTAAATATGCCATTTTAATGTCATATACAGTCGACTCCGCCTAAGTCGAATCTAATGGGACCGGTATAAAAATTTGAGTTACGCGAACTTCGACTTACAGATTTGCAAAAAAAATGCTAGGCCTAGGCCAAGGTTTACTCACTGATTTGCAAAAAAAAAATGCTAGGCCTAGGCTCACTCACTAGCCGCACTATGGCTAGGCCTAGTGGACACTGCCTTGTTGCGATCGCGGCCCACGTGATGAGCCTTCTTGAATTGAGTTTGCTTTAATAGCTAGCTAGCTAGGCCTAATAAATGCTAAGCCTCTTTATCGGCAATGATAAACTGTATTTTCTTTTATGGTTTAAGCCCGAAACAATACAAAAACGTATAATAAATACATTTCGGTTCTTATTCGAAATCGGTATCCATTGTTTATTGCCATCTGTCTAGCACAAAATAGGTACCCACAAAACGCCGCTCAAGTTTTCAACTCTGAAAAACAACTCATACACTATACACTAGCGCGAGTTGTAGGACGCCGCCTATACTATATAACCTGCTTGAGAGAACCGATATGGTCCCACATTATCCCCTCTGTCGTTTGTTTATTGAATTATGTACGTTTCATCGTCTTTTTTAGCGCGTTGTTGCCGCGTAATTTGTGACTTCGACTTATACAATATAAATCACTAAAGAATGTGTGTATTCGGACCGCAAAAAGACGTCGACTTAGACAAATTTCAACTTGGAAAAATTTGACTTACAAATAAAAATTACACAATAACGTATAGGAAAGAATTGGGACTTTCCGAAAAATTTGACTTTTGCGATTTTTTGACTTACGCGAATTCAACTTAGGCGGAGTCGACTGTAGTTATTCACTTTAACCAATAACTACATTTAAAAAAAATTATTTTCCTGAAAAAAATTGTAATTTAATTTAAAGCAAAACATTGTCTGTCAGACAATGGTTTTTGGTTAAAATTAAACGTTTCTTTTATAAATAAGTGAAATAATAATTATTATTTTTTTTTGTTTTTTGCAGAAGTGATTAAAAATGGCATATTTAAATTCTGATTTTGATTCATTTTTCATGTTTTTGGGGGACAATACATCTTTGACTAATAAAATTAACTAAATAAACATAATAATATAATATCTCAAACCTGTATGATCATGAATGTCTAGATTTTCTACTTGTGTAGTGATTTCAGGGTTGTCTTTTGTCCTTTCCTGTTCAGCACGCTCAGTTTCTTCCTTTTCTGCGAGTACTTCTTGAATCTTTGTAACACTCTTGTGTTGAGCAGGATCAAGTTTCTTTTTCTTTGACTTCTGAATTTTGTGACTAGGAACCTTTCCTATAAATCAGTAATAAATAACAATTTAAAATAAAATTTAATGACAAAAAAAATTGACATTCCGGAACCATTCTCAAGAACAAATGAGTAAAATTAACAACTAACTTAAAATTATATTATACATAAGAATCTTATAAACGGTGTGAAATAATCAAACCATATTATTATTATTATTTAACTTTGTGCAGCATAGCTATCGGTACTAAGTTTGATACAAATTATATAAAATTATTATCGTAAAGCGTCCCTTTTATTAAATAAATACTCTACACTACCTGAACTTTCTTTGCCATAGAATCCATATTGTTTGTCCTCATTGCTGAAGTAAAACTTTGCTGGAATAAGATTAACCATCTGATTAAAGTATCGATTGCGATCAGTAAGACGCTTCAATAAGTCCGTCTCCTCCATCTGTAAATAAAAAAAAATTATATTAAGTCTCATATTCTTTCATTTCCTTGAAACATTTATTTAGTTTCTCAGATATTATATTTATATTTATAATAAACCATTCATCCATCTCATGGTCGAACAAACAAAATATTTGTACACATGACATGTACAACATAACTCCTAACTTGCTAGGTCATGCTTTATCTACTGCTGCATGAACAACGTATGGCATTGCCTAGTCATCACTACTGACACTGTCTCATGTCTGTCATTATACTATAGGCTATAGCTAGCTAGCCTACTTCCTAGCTAGGCTCTACAGTAGTGTGTAGTAGTAGTACGTTAGTTAGGCCTATTTCCAGGCCTCTCTCTAGTTAGCTTGCCTAGGATTTTTCAGATTAAAAAAAACAATAATTTACACGCGACTTAATAATAAAACAATAACTTACAATATCTATGCGAGTTTAACTTGCACAATTAAACTTTAAATGTATTGTCAGATACCTTTCCTCTGAAAAACAAGCACGATTAAATCATAAATGGTTGAAACCGAAATCCACATGCAGTCACGTTTTTTTGTTTCACGAACCCAGACTGACCTTTCTCAGGCTTAGTTTTGGAATAATCCATTTTCAATTTTGGATGAATCAAGTTTTGTTTAATTATTCATGTTTTTTAAAGTTAGATAAAATTACACTATATACAATATTACAAACACATTTTTATTTATTTACACACAGATTATTAATATTTTGCAACAATAAGAAAATGGTTTAAAAAAGACTTTACACATGACCTACACATCCCTCGTTTCTAATGACCTGTACCAAAATGGCAGCGCCCGTAATTTAGAAAACAGAGAGGGCAAATTTGCCCATAATTTCTTTGATTTCGTAAATTCCATATCATACATTTAATAAAATTATTCGTAAGTATATAAAGTGTTATCTAAAATAGTTTCCAATTCTAAATAGATAAAAAGTTTGCTATAGAAATAGAAACAAATGTGTAGGCCCAGGCTACACGGGGTTTCAGATGAAACAGTTTATGAATAAACGGTACACAAAGCGAGCGAGCGAGGTTCGCCGGACTGACTAATTATTGGGAATCCTAATTGTTTTCTAGGCCTAGAATTCATGGTGGCCTTAAACTGTTCAATTGAACTGTAAGCTATTTTTAGCTAATCAGTTGATGACATTTTTTAAACATATTAACAACATTTTCATCATATATTTTTCAGAATAAAATTGTTACGATGAGTTCCTCAAAACCTCGAACAAGAAGGGGCACCAGCCAAAAAGCACCAGAAAATGATGGAGGAAGTGGTATAGAGAAAAAAGAAAAATCTGGGCGAACAAGATCTGTTTTGAAATTGGTAGACTCTGTTGATGAAGATTTAAAAGGAAGATCTTCTAAATTAAAAGTCTCAGAATGTGAACAAAATAATGGACAAGATCATAGAAAATCAACAAACCAAAAAACGCCTAGTAAAAAAGAGGAAAGAAAAACCTCTCATGGGGATGTTAATTTAAGAGAGGATAAAACACCGACAAAAGAAAAGAAATCCTCTGATTGTGATGGGGGTATCCCTAACTCTGGTTCGCGGAGAAGAACTCGTTCAAGCGGAGTATTCAGTCAGACTGAACAATCGCCTGAAACTACAACAGAATCTAAAGTACATAAAAAACCTGAAAAAGAGTCGAATTTGGACTCAAAGAACAAATCTGACCCAATTTCAACAGATGTTGTTGGTACTCTTTCATCGGCCAATAAGGAGTCAGCAAATATAGGCCAAAGGTCAAGTAGATTAACGCAGATTGAGAAAACGGTTGGAACACTTCATACCTATGCAAAAGACAGTAGTAATAATAGTGTGGATAATGATCAAACAAAAATTCAAAATTCTACTCTTGATGAAGTTGCAAGAATTCCAAAAAGAGGGCGGCCACCAAAGCATGTTAAACAAATTCAGCAAAAAAGTATGTTGGATGTAGATAAGATTAAATCTGAGCCTATATCACCTCAAAGAACTAGCCCTAGGCGACCTAAAACATCAACAAAAAGTGCAAATTTGGATCAAACTGATAATGTAATTACCTCAGAGCAGAGCAACATTGATGAAATGGAAACAAATGATGTAGCAATCAATAATAAAACAGATGGTATACTTACGGCTATTTCGACGAGAACTTCACCCAGAAAACGATCAACAACAGATACAAAGTGTAATGATGTTGAACTTGAAACAAAGGTCTTAGAGCCGCTAAGCAAAAAACAGTGTAAATCAAATGTAGCAAAAGATCTGAATAAACAGTTTAATAATACGACAGAGAATGAACTCCCTCAAAATGACGACAATGTAGCACACAATTCCAAACAAAACATTCCATCCTCAGATTCTTCTATAACAAACAAATCAAAAGAACATCTATTTTCACGAAGAAGCAGACGGCTATCAGGAAGGGACCCGGATTGTGAGGAAGCCAATCAAACAACTCAGGCACCAGAAAACGTCCAATCACAAGCAGTCATAGAGAGTGATGATAAAGAGTTGAAAGTTTTTGATAGTGAACAAGAAATTAATTTACAGGCAGATACTGAGACATGTGATATAAAAGTCTTTGAAGAAGATGAGATTGGTTACGAAGGGTTACCATGGTACCAAGATGAACCAGATGAAAATGAACCATTTTATTTTGAATCTGATCATACAGCTTTAAAGGGAAACAAAGAGTATGCTTAAATTCTTACCTTTTTACACACAAAATATACAAAATAAAGACACACAAAATTCATCTTTGTTATTTATTATAATCATCACAATCTTCTACTCAAAACAGCCCTTAAGCTCTGTCTACACTATTAAACTTTATGTGCCCATATATGGCCATGGTGATGTCATAGCACTACCATATTTGGGAAAGTTGTACATTATAGGGACCATTCAGACTTAGTTATTTAAATTAGTTTTATAGGCATAGTTAGCACTAATTTTGGTGGGACCAAACTTGCCCGGGTAATTCTGAATGGACCCATAAAGCAAGTTCCAAATTAATTGCATTATTTAAAAGCATTTAAAATGTTTCCATATTTCCTTACAGTTATCGAATGTTACTTCGTACTTTAGCGACGTTGGAAGCCCAGCGACAGCAAGCAATACAGAATCTGGAGAAACTATCAGAATGTCAAAAAAGTGCATTGTGCGAACCTGTAGAATTTGTTAAGAACCTACAAAATAAGGTGAACATTTTGATATCATTGTGTTAGCTTATAAACCTCTCTTGATTAAGGTACATTCACACTTGTTCTGTTCACGGAACAGGTAGATGGCACTGTTCAATTCTTTATTATTGACTTTCCATTGTTTAACAACACAGCATCATCGTCCTTTTCGTGAATGTAACTTTAGTGGATGGAAAATTACTACTGTACATACATTACTGTCAGAATAAGATATTATTAATGGTACGTGTGCATGTTGTTGTTTGTGTGGATAAAGTGATGAGTTCAAATCTAGTTATTAATGGTATTTGTACATTTACTGATAGGTTGATATTAATCTACCAGTGGCTCAGCGAGTCGTTGCAATACCAAACATCAACTGGGAAAAATACATCAGTAAGCTTGAAGGCACGCAACTCATAAAATTTTCAACAGACGTACGCAACACAAGAGCATCCAAATCATCATCAGGTAAACTAGCAATAATAACTTTAAAGCTCTGTCTACACTATCAAACTAGTTTGTGTGATGTACCCAAATATGGTAGTGATATGCTTAAATATGGTAGTGATATGACATCATCATGTCTATATATGGGCACATCACATTTTTTATATGTTTAGTCTCTTTACTTTAATGTATTTGTTGCCTGATGCTTGTTCTTTTTCATATTCTTTAGCGGCTTCTGTTTCAATTGACACTAACAACCCATCCACCAGTAAAGATTCTATGCTCAGCTCAACTGTATCAATTAAAAAGGTAATATATCTATCATTTTTCATTTAATACCCAATTAATTCATACATTTATTGTTTCTAAACTACTACTACTACTTTAATATTTTAGGAGGAAGATCTAATAAGAGGGCGCCCTATTGATATGAGTAAAAGTGAAACATTTAATCAGCTGTGGACGGTGGAAGAGCAAAGACGTTTGGAAGAATGTCTAGTGAACTACCCACAGGAGGATGTGGAGGCTAGACGATGGGAGAAAGTTGCTAATGCTCTGGGAAACAGAACTCCTCAACAAGTAAGTCACATAAACATTCTTTCCAAGATTCAAATTGCTTGATATATGGACACCTACTATACCATGGAGATATAACACCCATGTACTGTACCATGTGATCTCTGACCTGTTGTATGTTGAACACTTCTTTTCACCTTTTATGCCTTGCAACTGTGATTTATATGCATATGCAACAGAAATTACATTTTAATATAATTTAATCCACGCCACACCAAATATATCTCCTTCAGACATCCCTTTGCACGGACAGTTGCTCTCCAATACACTGCAGTTCACCAACCATTTCCTTTGGAATTCTTTACCATTATTTATCAATGATTCCGCAGTCCTTTCTTCTCTAAACACCTTTATCTCTAAATTCAGACAATCACTCCACATCGATTAGAAGTAATACTGCTGTGTTTCTTAAAATGTTATATTTTTATCCTGAAATCTTAAATGTGTATATTCTGTAATAGGATTTTTATTGTACATAACAGGTTGCGAGCCGTGTACAAAAGTACTTCATCAAACTTAGTAAGGCGGGATTACCAGTACCTGGCAGAATGCCAAACCTTAATATGTATATGAATAAAAAGACAAACAGACGAATGCATCAATTTACTAGACCTCTGTTGCACCAGAATTCAACGTTCATGCAGGCCTACAAACCACCAGTTTACATGCCAGATGAAGAGGATGATTTTAATAGATTAAATAATAGTTTTGACAATGAACGAACACTTTTGGTAAGAATTACGTGACTAACTACAATTATTGTTGTTTACAGTACCAGTATTACCAAATCAGCTTAACGTCTGTAATGGTGCTGTACAATAAAGAAAAATCAATTTTTATTAGCTCTTTGAACATCTGTCTACACTATCAAACTTTATGTGACAAAAAATGTGATGTGCTGCCCATATATAGACATGTACCATATTTGGGCACACCACATTCCTTTGTCAAACTAGTTTGATAGTGTAGACAGAACTTGACAATTAGGATCCTCTCGATTTCTCGATCTTGATTACCTGCTAGCCTCATAGATATACTGTGATGTCTGCTACCATGTGACATGCCTTTCAACCCAGATTGCAGTCAGTGTCTTCCCAGATTTCTCTTGTTTTTAGTACTGCCTAGCCTATGAAATAGTAACAAAACTTCACTCCACAATTTTTATTTAAACAAATATTTATTCGAGTCAAATACTTATTTCAGTTCAATATAATATATTTATTGTTATTGTTTTCAGGATGATAGTATTCCAGCAGAATTACAAGACACTGAGGAATACCAGGAATTGCTGAGATTAACAAGACTTAAAAGTGAAATGCAAGAAAGGGTAGGAGAACCCCAAAAACATTGAAATTGAATAAAAACAGACTTTAAAAAATAGGTCATTGTGCAGTTTTAATAGTTATTAACTTTCAGATTTTACTCATTTAACAAAATGTAATTTTCGTAATCCCTGTTTTAGGACCAGGGTGAGCATTTGGGTTTCAAGTGTGACCAGTGTGGTATTGAACCAATCACTGGAACAAGATGGCATTGCAAAGACTGCCCTCAACATGTCTCAGTTGACCTTTGCCCTATATGTATTGACAGGTAAGATTCAACGATTAAACAATTGAAGATTCTTAAAATAAGTTAGTGATTTAAAACATTATTTCAGTTGATTATTGGTAAATTAATTTTTACTTTTTTATCTTTGCAGTAAATATTCCACAGATGTACACACTGTAACACATCGGATGGAGCCTATCCAACCAGCCAATCAAAATAGAACATTTGAAGACAAAGATTACACAAAATTTACTATGGGATTATGGGATTACAACTACCTTGATCCTAATTATAATCCAGCTAACCTATGACATTGAACTTTGACATGATATATTTATACGTAGTAAAAATAATGGAACTTGATGACCTACAGTACATAAGAGTCTACACTATCAAACTTTATGTGACAAAAACATGTGATGTGCCCATATATGGACATGATGATGTCATATTACTACCATATTTGGGCACATCACACTTTTTTGATTGTGTTGACAGAGCTTTACACAGACCTTTACAATACCAGTTTTTACACAGGCCTACAAGTTGCGTTTTAACGATTATTAATCATACTATACAGTAAAAGTAAATCAAAAATATTTAGGGTAGAAACCATGAAAATAATTTTGTTTAACATTAGTTCAATATTCCGAGGGCTTATTGTTTATTTTTTTAAATAATGGAATTTCAAAGATTAAATAAGTGATCATAAGTTTCATTTGTATGTGGAGTGTTCACTTGCATTTTACATTATTAAGCTTCTCTTGATGATAAAATAAATGAAAGAAAGAGAAGGGCTCAAATCAGAGAGAATTGTGTCTTCTTCAGTTCATTTCATCTTCGTTCAACAGTATTTGAGTTTCGATTTGTATTGCGCAAAAAAGGTAGGTTTACAGTTGACTCTAAAAACCAGACTTTCCTTGAGGCCCAAAAGGTGTAAATGTTATTCCCATTTTTAAAATATTTATAATATTTAGGAGAGTTGACTGTACAATGGGTCTACACCAGACTTCCCAACTCGCTGGAGTTTTCGAGACATTTTGAGTCATTGCGTGCTAAATTGTTTTCGATATACATGATACAGGAAAAAAAAATCAATCTCAATCAATTCTTCTGATATGATATTTTCAAGTTGGGACCGGTGGACACTGTAACATAGGCCAGCCATAATAGATTATAGGTCATTGTCTTTCAGCTAATAACGTGTTGTTTTGTATCTATCTGCTGTGATGTGACGCCCATGACACTATTATATCGCACTATTTTTAGTCGTGTGCAACGGTCGGTTGGTCGGTCGGTAAACACTAACTTGTATATGGCCTTGTCTTGATATCAGTTTCATCTAGCTAAGTCAATTTTTCACAGTATATTCCTTATGGCCAGGAATCGATGTGGTTATGTTTTCACGGTGAGAAATAAAAAATTACACGGTCTATGCACGATTTAACGAAATCACGTTTGTAATCATATCCTCACAAGCATGAATCACAATTAAATAAAATTTGGTACTCATAAATTTCAGGGCATAAATCATCATATGGCAATATAATTATGTGCGTAGCGCATGTAACACATGCGTACGCGGTTAAAATTTGTTGATGTTTTTTGCAGATGTTTGCACGCGCATTGCACGTTAAATGTTAGTATGCACTCTTTTTTGCCGATTTCTGTTTTAAAACCTTTATTTAATAATACCATCATATTTGATTCACTTTCAACTCGAAATTACGTTATACGAGCACGTCAAAAGTGACACGCTACGCACGTGTAGGCATAAAAAATAAAGTAATGTAATAAATTACGCATAACAAATAAACATTTCTGTGGAGTAAGCTTTTATTTAGCCAACAGTTTAACAACGTTTTTAAGTTCATTGCACTTTCAAAATATAGTTTCACCACCAAAACAATGGTGGCTTCTTATCTTGACAATAGTTTCTTTATAGACAAATATTCATAGCCTTTGTATGCAAATGAATAATTCATGAGGTTATTAAATATTCATAAATGTCTACTTAATTATTCATGATTCAATGAGATTCTTGTAATTACATAATTAAATATTTATAATGCCTTATTCATTAATAATTATATTTTCTTATTTATTCATGAGATATTTAATAAACTAATCATGATTAAATGTTGTAATTTTTGATAACTAATAATTATTGAAAATATATAAATGTGATTTTACATTTTCTATCATTAATATATTCTTTAATTATTCAGATACATATTTTATAATTCATAGTAATTACATTAATATTCATTAAATATAATCAATAATTAATTATTAAAATACATAATTAAAATATAGTTTTAATATTATTTTCTTTTAACAAAAATGTTTAATTAAAACATTTTGTATAGACACTTTAAAATATGGAGACATTATTATTTAATCTGGTGTAAACAATATTGTTTGTGAATGTTTTTTAACGACAGGGACAACATAGCTATTATTGGAGTTATGCTATGTTTTATAATTAATGCATTTGCATAGTATTGCGCCTGCACCGTATGGTAAAATTATATAAATTCTATAACTTTTTTTTCAACCATTGAATTAAAAAGAAATCTAATTCTATTGGATTTTGATACTAAATTCTAAAAACACATTTTATCTTAAGTACTTGAAAATATGATTATGAATAAAAAACATTAAGCACTATCCATAATAATTAAAAATTAACAGATAACATAGATATCATTATTTATTACATTAATTAAACCAAATAAGAACAAAACAATGTAAATAAAAACAAAATATACAAATTATTAATCATATACAGTAAAATAACAATAATCGTATGTATCACTATCATCAATAAATGTTTATTTTATAACTAAGTTAATAAATATGTCTATTTTTCAGTTTACAACAAAGTTTACAAATTTACAACATGAATCTCCATATATGGACTTAATTTTTTTCCAAATAATGGATGTTTTCTCCAGAAAAGGACATACTCTCTCTTACTACACAATGTACACTAAAAAATAAAAAATATAAAACAGGTAATAAATAACAATAAATATGAACTGAAATATGAATTTAAATGAGTTGTTTTTGCAATTAACAGTAAATGTATTAATATTGGGAGGAAATATTCCCGATATTTTACTACAAACATTTCCATTTTAATCGATTAAATTACCAAATTAAAGGTAATTAAATATTGGTGATTTATTGCTTACTAATATTACAATTTCTATTTTCGTTATATAAATAAAATCAATTAAACTTTTATTACATCATCATTAATGAGAATACACATTTTCATTTTCAATTTTCTTCTGACAATTCAAAACGTTGAGAAGTTAACATAACATCATTTCTTTCCAACTCATTATGTACATTCTATTTCAGATAGGACTACTAGATGTTGGTCACAATGCTTAAAGGTTATTGGTCTTCTTCTTTAATATAATATCCATTCAGTTTATCTTTCAATTCTTTTTTTTTCTTTCCATTTCTCAAGAAACTTTATCATTAAACCATGTTTTCTAGCTGACGAGACCGTCGCTCAAAACGGTGACATCTCTTAACAGTTGCTGCTCTTCATATTTCCGTTGACAGATATTTTCGAGCTGTTTTTATTCGTCTCTGCTGACACTTTACGGCTGTGGTAGCGATCTTTCAGCTGGTCTAGCGCACTCATCAAACGATGGTTGGCGGCGTCCAGAGATTCGATTCTGCGTTCTTGTGCATCAATGATCTTCTGCTTAGCGTTGACTACCGCTTTCATTTCTTCTTGTTCACCCTTCAATTTCTCTTCGACGCAAACTAACCTGTAAATAAAAATAAAGTATATTTTAAAAATTAAACAAGGAAAAATTATGTTTGCAGAAATAACTAAAAATAAATATTATATTTGAATTTGTATATTTCTTATAATATACTATTTGCATTTACTATGAATTTAAGTGAATATAAAAAATAAAGATGTAACTAAATTAGATATTCACACGACTAAAAAAAAAGGGTTGAGAATCAATGAATAACAAAAGTAATGGTTGCCAGAAAGTTATTACAATTCAACTAAATAATGAAATGATTTACTATATTTAATCTTATGTGTCAAATATTATATAAATACAACAATAATAACAATTATTAGTTTTTTAAATAACTAATACCCTAATTAGAACTATTCATAAGTTAACATTTGAATAAAAATAATTTGAATAACGTATCTTTTTAAATCATACTGAAAATGTAAAGAAAAACAATGAAATGAACACTAATACAACCCTGGATTTTTTTAAACAAAAAAGATAACTTATTCAGAAAGAGATAGTTACATACCAATAGAGTGCTGATAAAGAGAGCAGAGAAAGGAAAAAAGTAGAAATCAGAAACTAAATTAGTAATGAAAAGAAAATATGTCAAAAGAAAGTTTTGTTGTTTGAAATAATGTTCTTATATAATAAATCTTAAATAAACAACAAGGTAAACAATAGCAGTGATTATGTTATTATTACTTTCACATAGCTAGCAAAGGAGGAACTTAAAACTGCAAAATAATATAATATGCCACTGTGGCTGCATGATTTTCCATTTCAAATTTGCATCACTAACAACAAAAACATCCATTTTTTTTGCATGGGATAGAAAATAAAAGCTGTTTTTATAGAAAATTGAAGCTGCTTTTATAGATTAAAATATGAGCAGAAGCAGTAACATGTTGGTTTTAACTCCGAACAATAAGCTAAAGGTTTGGATAATGTCAGAGCCTGCCACCATCAAGCTATGTAGCCTAACCTAGTCTACTCTTTCTTGCCTTTAACCTGACACAAACTCAGGGGATGTGCTAGGCTATCAATAATATGTTAGCATTCCCTGGTTTAAAAATCTTGGATCCGCTTATCCATACAACCTAGCATATTTATGTTATACGTATGAAACGCCATATGTGCCAAAATATTTATCTTTTTAATACTAAGTTAGGTCTAGAATCTAGACTAAGTCTAGCACAATCTTTGCACCCATTAGCATTAATTTAAACCCAGAACATTGCTTGCAGTTAACCCAGAACATTGCTTGCAGTTAACCCAGAACATTGCTTGCAGTTAACCCAGAACATTGCTTGCAGTTAACCCACTAATACCCTACTATCATCCCGCATTCCACTATCTTTGCATCTTCTTATTTACACACACCATGACACCTATTTAATAAGTTATTATATGTAGATCAATGCTAATAATATGTTGTTTCTTATCTCAGAAAAATTATAAATTTTAAAAAAATAATTGAAAAGTAACAGAACAAAAAAGGAATAATGCACATGAATGGGTCTGGATATTTCAAAAGCTGCATAATATATATATAATTTATTATATGTATAATTTCTACAAATATGGTCATGAAGTATGAATCAACAATAGGCTTGCAAAACCAACAGACTAGGATGGTCTCTGAGAAAAAAATGGAAGAAATTTTCACACTGCGTATAATATGATAAATATGAAACTTTGCTAGTTTTCACAACAAATAAACACAGCACGCCAAACGGAAATGATGATTTGATTTTTTGATAGAATTGTAAAAAAATTTGGAGTGCATCCGTATCAGTACTACAACTTGACAGAATTAAAGTGCTTTTTTTGGATTAGTTACCAATTGTGCATTGGGCTAAAAGTTTGGACTTTATTAATCTACCGGTTAGAACACAGAATGTGAACAATTCCATCAAATAAGTTTTGGTGAAAATGTGATTTTGTTTATATACCATGTTTACTCGCTCTGCAACAGAATACATCCTCTATTTAATGAAATAAAAAGAAATAGGGTTTTACACTTATGCAATATTGTTATCAACCAACAACAACATCTACCAAGCAGATTAGACACATTAAGCTTCTTTTTAAAAGCTTTATATAATGCAAATAAATTACAAAACTTGTAACAGATAATACAAGCAAAAGCCTCAAGCCATAAAGACAGACACAGATAGCCTGCCAGCATTTCACAGCTACAGTACAGTTATAATGCTCTGGGGACATGAACACAATATACAGTACAAGCAGTTTGGAGTGCGATATATCTTGTGTGTGTTTAAACTTCATGTTAAGTGGCATTTGAAATATTATTTACTAATTATATTTAAGAATATGGTCATATGGTATGTTGTAAAATGTGGGATCTTCTCATGTTGGAAAATACAGTCTACTTCTGATATTCAAAACATTTTGAAGAACCTATCATATCATTGGGCAACTGTGATGCAACTTACTTTGGTATAATACCTAAATGGACAACATTTATTTATTGTTATTTCTTTTTTTCATGAAGGTTGAAAAAAAAAAAAAAGAAAAAAAAAAAGTTTGATTTCACGCAGGTGGGGGCAAACACAATTATCACCTGTCTGTGAATACACATCACATTTGTAATTGAAACAAAATAATTACCTTGATATAATGTTCTTTATTTGCTGTTCCTTCTCCGTCTGTTGTTTGTGTATCTGCACTTGGCTTTCTCTTGCTTTTCCTTCCATCTCTGCGATGGCAGCGTTAGCTTTACTTTCCTCTTCTTCCAACTTTTGTTTCGTCTCGTGGAGCTCAAGCATGACTTCGTCCAGTTTATTATTTAGTACTTGTATTTCTTGTTCATACTGGTGAAAGAAAAAAATAATTTATGATGATAAAATACTAGAAAATATGTAATGTTAACATTAGGAATAAGACATCTTTTGATAATCAATGTTTTTGACATGTTTAATTCTGCAGTTGTAAGTGGTTGTAAATTTTATTTGAGATGTTTAGTGAACTTTTGTTTCGAGATAATAATGAAGGACACAGTAATTAAATAGACTGTGACAAGTGAAATGTATAATCCGTCTACATTCCACCGAAATCACCGTCGCCTTATTAAAGCAACGCTCACTATTCTTCACTAAACACTCACTAAGGTTAAATTAGAGTTGTTAAACATGAATTATATCAACATACCTCTGTTGGTGATTTCCCCTCCGTCTGTATTTTCTTATCCGTTGTTGAATTTGTTTCAAATTCTAACTTGAATTGATTACTGAATGATGGTGAATTGACCAATACCTTGCCACTGTCATTTGACGATGACGTGATGGAAGAGATACTGGATGAAGGCGTCACAGAACGATTCTTAGCATCTTGAAGAATAAAAGCATTACTTCTAATAGAGCTAACTGGACTGACGACAGGCGTGGTGTGGGGTGAATCCGGTACGGGAGTGGTAGTCCGTGATGACGAAGCAGATGAGTTGGCTTTGACAGGCTTCTTAGCGTATTGTGTAAGGATATGTTTTCGAAATGGATAAATTGTGGTTGGACTTGCGAGTGGTTGAATGTGTGAATTTCTAGGTAATGATGAAGTACTGCTAGCTGATTGGATGGTTGGTGAAACTATTTCTGCAGATGGAAGTGATGACGATCGCTCCAATGATAGCGTTCCCATGAAAAGCTTTGGCTGAACCGGGCTAAGAGGGGCACCGCTTTGCTTCCCATGATTACTGCTGCTTTTTGGTAACGGAAGAGTGTGGGATTCCCAGATGGGTGACAATGGAGATTCGGCGGAAGAACCAGATCTAGAATGAGCCTGAGCTGTAACTGGTGATGGCGGACCGATGGATGATGCTGATTTACTCTTACCGAGTGCTCGTTGGAAATGATGTGATTGGGGAGATGGCAGTGTTTCTTCGGAGTCCACATGTTGTAAGCTGATTGACGATTCAGCATGGTTATTACCAGATGTGCTAAAATATAGATTATCGTACAATGGCTCCGAGTTGCCGCAACTGCTAATATCAGTACTGACTGATGAAGAGGAATGTGAAATGACCTTTGAACTTGAACCTGACACAGAGCTGCTGCCAAACTTACTTTGTACATTGATAGCCTTTGATAGGCCAGTACTACTGTGGCTTTCAGTCCATAATTTATTCATATCTGTGAAGGTATGCGAAAATCTTGAAGCTGCTTTTGGTAAGGTATGGCATTGAGTATGATTGTCCATTGCTGATGCTAAACTACTACTGGAGTTGACGCCATCGTCTGCTGTCGATGATAGACTTCCATTATGCTCATTTCTGCTACCATTTGACGAGCTGGTACTACTTGTCGCATAGCGTACATGTGACCTTGACGAACTGAACTGATAGGCTGGATTTGAAAACGACAAAGCAACAGGTTTTGATTGGCTGCCATCTTCTAAACTTACGTGAGATGCGTTCTCATTCATATTCGATTCAGAGACCGTCCTAGAGGGCGCAGCCCGTTTCTGCGTATAATGATTGTTCGTATTATTCTCAAACACAAAATCTGAATCGTTTGAATTTCTTGGCGATCCGTGCTGAATGGCATCCACCAATTTGTTCACCTCCGATGGCATACTTGTTTTCTTATCGCACGCAATGTTATACGGAGGCAGTGGTTCGACCGACTGGTTCGTAAGATCTGCATCTCGGAAAATATCGTCAAAGCTGTGGGGGCTGCCGTCACACACACTACTTGGCGTACTGGAATGTTGGTTTCTGTTTACTTCAATATCTTTGTCTGGATTATCCCGCATCGCGGAGATCCTTCTTAAAATTCCAAATAATACTTCATGCTCATTATGTTGTTCACTTTCTTCCACCTTTTTAAAACGAAATTTTTTTAATTAAAAATAAATAAATAAAATTGAGGCACAAAAGAGTGAAAAAACGTTTGTCACTATGGGTCTGTTTCTGCTGCATAGTGCCGAATAAACCGTTTATTTCAAAACAGATTTTTTTTTTAATCAACTGCATTTCTGCTCAATTTTAAATCGATTGATAGGGTGTTTTTAACCATCATTTTCAGGCTGCCATTTAAACGATACTGTAAATTTGTCCTTTTTCTGCTGCTAAGAAATTGGGGTTAATTTATTCACATGGTTTTCAACCGGTTATTTTTATGCAGCAGAAACAGGACCTATATTACCCCCACCCCACTTTCTTCCTATGACAAGTTCAAACTTACTTGAGATGGCAACAAGGTATCTTCTAGAATTTTATGAAGAATACCAAGTTTACGTCCAAGATCAACATAACCATCAAACTTTACAATATTTCCATTCTTGTTGTCATTCTAAAATAAGAAAATATTTCAGTTTAGATATCTAAATCAAAGTAAATTTTATCTATTGACTACTTTAATATTAACAAGTAAAATTATTATCTATTAACTTACTGATATTTCAGACAGAAAACACCTCATGTTACTCCACTCTCTTTCTAAGAATTCATTCATGAAATCCATATAATGTTCTTTAGCACCAAAACTAGGAAGGAAAGATAATTATTAGGCATTAATTATACAGATGTAAATATAACTTGCGACTCACAACTTTCTTCTGCCATAAAGGCCAATTTACACAGACAAGCGGTAACAGTAAGCTAAAAAAAAAAACCCTGTAACTTGTCCCACATAGAATCTGTATCTATCCTGAGTGGTAACTCCTCGTCATCTCTGCGTTGTGTACAGTATAAGGAATAACATAGATTCTATATTTGTATTACCAATACCACTTGCCTGTGTAAATTGGCCTTTAGCGTGTAAATTGGCCCTTAGCGTCTCTCTATGTCGGACAGCTGCCACAAAACAGCGCTTGTTTTTATTTTTGACATTAAAACATTAAATGTAGTTTGTGACCTTAAAGTGGATCTAAAAAACGTAGGGAATGGGACTTTAAACTTACCTTGTAAAATTTGCTAAGGCCTGTATGGTTTTTGTGATGAGGGTTAGTGTCCTGGCCTTCTTCACGTTAGGGTACTCCTGAATAAGGTCAAATAGACTGGGCGACATGATGGCTGGGGTCAAGAATCGTAAGAATATACAAGCACTGTCAAAAGAAAAAAAAACCAATTTCTTTAAAATACATTCTTAAAGTGACAAAAATAGACAAAAAAATAATAAATATGTATTACCCTCATATAGCCAAAATATGAACAAATAATGATTTCACTTATAAAGAGACGAAATAAAATATCCAGCAAAAAAAATTAAAAAAACAAATTTTTCTTTTCTCAGAGGGACAATATATCTTTAATTTAATTTTTAAAAATAAGACATTATTACCTAATTAAACGGTCACTCAAATCTGGTTTATTTTTCACCTCTGTGAAGTGGGTTCGAATCCTGTGAAACACTTCTTTTAAGTCACTTGGAAAGATGTTTGTAGAATTGATAATCTTGCCATAAATCATTTCACAAAACATCATCAAGTCTTTCTGGTTCTTTTCCAAATCAACACCTTGCTGCGGACATTTTGATGGATCAACCTACAAAAAATAAGACCAAAGAAAACATTTTAATGAAATCAATATGTGCAAACTATTATCAATTTATAATTAATCAATATAAGAATATTTACATACAAATAACAGAAACAATATTGATTGCACCAATGAGTGGCAAAAGACACAAATGGCTCTTTTGCTGATTTGGCATACCATTCTGATATTTAAATTAAAACCAGCATGTACATTTTATTTAAATTATTTTAAATATTAACATACCTCGCACGATTCCTCAGATTCATAAATATTAACTACAAAATCTCCTAGTGTGTCTTGTAAATACTTTCCACCAATCAGCTTCATGTATGCTTCCATCGATTTGGTTGCCATGGAGTTAGCACGCAAAACATTGTTTTCATCCTCTGTAAAATTAAAGTATGATAATTTATAAATACATAGAGTACCAATCAAATTTGAACCATTTTATAAAAGCCCCAGTGGTCTAATGGTAGGATGTCTGCATATTAAGCAGAAGGTTCCGGGTTTGAATCTTTCCTCATCTTCACCATTAATTTCCAGTGTATCATGGAAGAACATGTCAAATTAATAATTTTTAATAAAAAATGCCATTCAATAACACTCGGACAAGAGTAAAGCTCTGTCTACACTGTCAAACTAGTTTGACAAAAAAGTGTGATGCGCCCGAATATGGTAGCGGTATGCCCAAATATGGTAGTGATATTACATCAACATGTCCATATATGTTGGATAGAAAAAATAAAGAAAGGAAACCTTACTTTCTTGTTCCGATTCTTGAATAACCATCTGCGTAAGAAAATCCTTGACAATTCCAAGACTATGCAACACCGCCACCAATGATGTCGCAATCTCTTCCTTAGCTTTGGCTTGTATTGTTTGTAGACTTCCGCAAAGATCCAATGCGTTGCTTTTTAAATACTGTATACAAAAAAGATATTTCCAGTGTGAATTTACAATGAAAAGAAAGCAGCTAAGTACGTATATTTATATATAGTTTTTAGTGTCTTAAGCTCTGTCTACACTATCAAACTTTATGTGAAAAATATGATGTGCCCATGTATAGACATGATTATGTCATATCACTACCATATTTGAGCATATCACTACCATATTTGGGCACATCACACCTTTTTTTATCAAACTAGTTTAATAGTGTAGACAGAACTTAATTCTTTCAGTCCCAATCCTTGCTCTTATAATTGTATTGAGCATTACAAATTGTTTTTATTCATATTACCACTGATGATTAAATGTTCATTAAATTGAATTTCTTCATTATTATAAATGAAAATATTAAAATGATTAAACACGACGAACCTCAATAAATTCTGCGTACTGTTGAAGTGGAAGAATGTCAATACATTGATACGTTGCCTTAATACGTATAGAGGGCGTCTCGTTACTCTTAGGTGTAGTCACATCATACCTACAAAATAAAAATGTTTATAATATAAATAGATATAAAGAGATACAAAGGTACAGTATTGCATGTTATATTTAAATAACCTATTGTATTATATTTATTTTAATATATATGTGTGTAGTTCTTTAATATTTATAAATGTTTAACGATTTAACTTTATGCGTTGCGTTGGTTTGAGCAAAGGAAATTTTTTAGGTCAATAAAAAATGTTTACCATCTTACCTGTGTTCAACTGTTGTGGCTTTTAAATCTATCATTGGTATTTGAATGTAACCTGTAAGAAAAAAAAAAAAACATTACTCTATAGGTCAACAGAGGGTCATGTGTTAATATGTTAATAGTAACCGTAATTTAACAACATTCAACACTGCTCAGAGATATAAAATTCATTTTATGAGATGCTGAAATATTCGTTTTCAAATTATTTTGATATTAAACAAGTGCCGAAATAGGCTCAATATAACCCACATGGGTCACACAAATGATTTTGCACAAATTATCTGCGAAATGGGTGATAATTGAGAGCGCCCTCTTGGGATCTCCCTAATGTTTTTTCGTGTTAGCTTGAGAAACTCAAGAAGAACTTTATGAGTCAATAGTTGATTGTTATCTGTCTGATAAAAATGATTTTCGATAGATAGGTGAAAGGAAACTAGAACAAGTTGAATTTAAAATTGACCTTAATCAGGTCAAAGTCAAAATATTAAAAACAAGAAGATCTAGAAAACTATTTATACACAAATCTTTTGAAAACATCACAATTGTCACACACAATGTTTAAAAGGCTGAATCATTATTATCCACTGTAATAACTATTTAAATAGTTATCTACACATTCGGGGAATCACTTGTTGTGATTGTCATTTTGTTTTTACATTGTAAATCAATTTAAAATGTAAGATTTAAATACAATGTTATCATTGATAATACAAGTAATACAAATGAATGCTGTAAATAATAATCATCATACATATATAATCATCCAATTTTGAGAAACATATTTATGCTTTAAATTCTAAGAAAAGTTTTGATTGTAAAATAATTACTCTGTGACTGCCTCCGTCCCCTAAAGATATTAAGTGAATTTAACGGCTTATATTACAATCACGCGTTAGTGGTTCATAAATCACGCCAACGCCGCCGCCAAACGAATAACTAAAGTATCTTCTCCATCCTACAGACCTAATCACTGTTAATACCAAACAAGGTTACAGTCACTAACTCAATTAAATCTGAACCACTTTAAACATGGCCTAGGCATTGCAAATAACCATAAACAGTACATATAATAATCATTAAGCGTGATCATAATACTTGAGGTGGTTTAACACTGTGACGGTGGCGGGGAAAGCACCCGACAGGTTGGCTCAATTACTAATCTCCAATGACAGACATCATCGGGTCATTCGTAGTGCCATGGTTAAGGACAAAAATAAACACCTCTCAAAATTAATTGCTGTAATTAATTTTCAGAATTTTCCAGGATATGAATTTGGAATACTTAAAAAATTTACTGTGTACCGGTAGTTAGAAAACAGATGCAAATTATCCATACTAGCAAAGATAGTTAACCTAGTAATTATGTTAGTTTAGTTGTTAAAACATAATTTCATTTATGTCATACAGAAATATTCATTTTCAAATTATTATGATATTAAACAAGTGCAGAACTAGGTTCAATATGCTTCAATATAACCCACATGGGTCACACAAATGATTTTGCACAAATTATCTGCGAAATGGGTGATAATTGAGAGCGCCCTCTTGGGATCTAGATTTCTTTCGTGTTAGCTTGAGAAACTCAAGAAGAATGATATTTTCTTCCATAAGAACAACAATTTTTCCTCAATAAATCAATTAAGTTTTAGTTTTCTACTATGCAAGTGATTAATACACAGTGGAGCAGTTAATTCAAACAAACAAACATGGGGGACATTCAAAAGTCACAATCAGGTAAGCACACAGCCTAACAACGAGACAGAATAACTGTTGAAATGTCCCACCTGATCAGACAGAAACATGATTACGAACTGTGCCAAGAATAAAAGTGAAGTTAAATGGAAAAAAAAGTATGGATAGAAAAAGTATAGATAAAATCTGATACTACAGGTGTAAAGATGAGAAGATTAAAGTTGTTTATAAAATACAAAGATGACTTGCACAAAACGCATCTGGTTCTACATTTGAACACAATTATTGAGAAAGGGAGAAAATTGGAAACGGGGAGTACTAAACAGGAAAGAGATTTAGTTTGAAGTGTTATAAATCTTGTAGTATACAAGCATAAAGCCTAGTTCCCATAAGCGTAATGCAAGCGAGTTGACCAATCATAGGCGCCAGTTGGTATGATCCATTGTGATTAGTCAGGTTATATCCTTACTTTGTGTCCAAGTGGAAACAAAGTTTAAGTATCAATTGTGGCGGGCATGTGTCTTAAGTATAGGTAGAGGATTTAAGGCGCATTGGTTATAATAATAATAATAATAATAAAAGTATTTAATAATAATAATAAAAACTTGTATAGCGCCGGTGTCCCCCAACCATGTGGAGCTCATGGCGCTTTGTGCCATGTAGAACTAGTTGCCACAAAGTAAACACAATGACACCTTATCACAGGTACAGTAGCACTCCGAGCAAATCGAACCTTGGAGTAAAAGATATACGGCCAACAACTACTTTCCGAAGGTTTTTTTTTTTTTTAAAGAGTGAGGGGAGTTTTAAGGAAATTAAAGCAAGTAAAGTAGTTACACCTGTGTTATCTTAATAAAGCAGTATAGTTGTACTAAACAATTACATTTCAATCAATTATAAAAATAGACAAAGTCAGTTTTCATGTTACAATCTTTCTTCTTTTTAATGAAAAAGAAACAAAGGTCTTAAAAAGGTCAGTTAAAAAGTAGTGTTTTTTTATTTTTGGATTTTTTTTCTAATGCATAATAAAATATAAACCTGTTTGAAGTAAAAATCAGGATATTGATAAGTGAGTCACGTCATTGGGAATGAGAGACGAAATCAACGTTGAAATGACCCCAACGCTTAACAATATGCTTTTGATTTGATATTACGGTTCAAAATCAGGTTAAACGAACAATATTTGGCAAATACACAAGTATAAACTTAATAGTATTAAATTAGGTTTCTTACCAACATCTTTCTTCTTCTTTTTACCGTCTTGTTCACGGAACAAGTGAACCGTTAAGGCATGAGTATCAGGAAACGAGCTAAGATAAAATAATGAAAAAAGTAGTAAAACAAAGTGTTAATATAAAATAGCAAATTGAAATTTGAAAATATTATTGCAATATAGTTTCTGTAATTTTTAAATATTATTCCATTTCATATTTTAATTTCTACAAACATAGAAACATTGTGTGTAATATAATGAACTACAGTAATATAAAACAAATAGATTCATATAACTTAAGTCAGAAAACTTTAAGTCTTACCTACCAAAGTAAATAAAACATATTTGTTAAGCTCTGTCTGCACTATCAAACTGTATGTGACAAACAAATGTGATGTGCACATTCAATTATCATATCACTACCATATTTGGGCACATCACACTTTTTTTTGTAAAACTAGTTTGATAGTGTAGACAGAGCTGTAGTTTTATAGTTTTATAAAAAAATTAAAAAGAAAGATTCTAATTTAAAAAAGGGTAATTAGATCACTGACTCAGAGTTTAGGTTTTAATTAAGACAGAACAAATTAACAAAATTAATTTATTAAATACTTACTCAAGTTTGAACTGTTCACTCCAAAACACTTCTTCGCTTGATTTGTCAATTCCAATTAACGGTTTTGATGTGGTTTTAGCGCAAAGCTCATCATCCAGAAAAATCTCACAAAAATACCTGGAGGCGGCATAAAAAAATCAACATCAATATTGCTGGTAAGTTTGGAGTTCAATGAACTGCATGTTCCATGGAGTAATTAAAAATAGGCAAGACAATAAATGAAGATGTAATACATTGTCATAGAGTTTAAAATGTAATAAAAGTGGCAATTGATAGGTGACAGAAGGAACAATTGAACAGGAAATAGTCACCAATTATAAACACTGTCACCAAATGACAATGTAATTAAAAAGTGACAATAAGACCAATTTCAGAAAGGTTTTGACTGTCAGAAATTGACAAGAGAATCTTGTATGGAGGGCACAAAGTGACATAATAATTACCAATTCTCAAGGGCTTCGAAATTAACACAGAACAGACAAGGGTCGCCAGGTGTAAGGGTCTGAACAAAAAGAGGAAGTCAATAAAGGGTCAAAGAAAGCAACAAATTACAGGGAACAGGTACATACAGTGGATAATAACCTATACCTCTTTGACATCATCTAGCAATCCTCTGGAGGTTAAGCACACACCTGGACAACAACACCTGCATATTGTTTAGTGTGCGCGCCCCAGTGTGTGTAAACTTAGTTTTGTTGTATGTGTGATATGAAATGGTTTCACACTTCAAATGTATATTTGTTACATGTACAGACCCTCTTACTACATTAACTTAGTAACTACTGTACCTAGAACTTTCCTTAAGAGGCCTCCAACCTTAATCCAACAAGCTTACAAATTACGTTAAGCCCAAACCCTAATCCAACAGGCCTAACCCAACTTAATTCAGGAGATTCACTAGATTTGACATGCACTGAATATTAACATCATATGTCTTATACCTTTTCTTTGAATTTGCTGACAGTTTCTTTGCTTCCATGATCCATAATTGTAAACTACGATAGTGCCTTCTTTTATCATCTTTTTCAGGATCAACAGTCCTAAGTATACTGTAAAAATAATAAATATTGTTATTAAATTACTTATGAATAATGGGTAAATATCAAAACAATGAAAGAGCCAACGGACAGGATAAAGAGAAGTTTGAACAAAACAAAAAAGGTATTTTATGAATTTTAAAATCATACCTTTCAATCCATTTTTCTCGTTCACTTGCCGACCTACAAGAATAGAACTTTGACCCTAAACTGGATGTGATCTGAAAGCAATGATCTTGCGCTAGTATACTGCTATGTAGAGGGCGTATTTGCATGTCATTCGGCATAAGGTCAACGCCAAGCGATGTTTCTGGGTTTAGCAACGAGTCTTGACTTCGAGATGTCTTTAAATGTGGCATCATACTAGCTGACCTGTTCAGTGAAGTGTGAAAATGAATAATGAAATAAGAAGCTGAATGAGTTTGCAAAATGAGTGAGAGGGATTGAAAGAAATAATTTATCATAATTATTTAATATAAATGTAAAAGATTTGATTGTGCAATATCTGTAATGTGAATTCAGAACACAATGCAAGAAGCAATGATAGTGAATTGTAAGCCACACGATTCAGTATTTACAAGATCATATCAAAATGTACAAGTTGAGGAGAAGAAAAAGAATAGTACATTGAAGAGGACAGGCCTGTAACAAAAGCTTCCATAAAAACCACTGTATCTCTTAATTATTGTTTGCAAAGCTTTTAGTTCTTCAATTACCTTTTTAATTTTTCTCTGGATGACACTGGCTTTGCTGATGGCCTTCGTTTAACTCTTTTTGATAAGTTCTTTAATGTATTCTGAAAAAAAAAAAAACAAAAAACAAAAATTAATAAAACAATTTTAATATTTCATCTCATAATTTTAGCAGAATTTAGAACATTTGTTAAACACTGTGAAATACTGTACAGTATAAAAAAAATATATAAACATTAAAATATAAATAAATGATAAAGACGCTAGTAAAGTACCAACTGAACATTTTATTGCACTACAGGCTGTTTCATGAGTATGGACTCAATCTTCAGGTGCTTGGCTCTGAATGATAGTCACAAGTGAATACAAAAAGCTATAATGAAGTTGTAAGGCAAACTGTTTATGTGAACAATAGTATGCTAATTAGCAAGTACAACACATCTCTATTTCCTGGACAGTCTATTGTTAACCAAATAAATTAAAATATAAATTTTCAAACACAACCAAAGTATACTGTATGTTATGGCATACTACTACAGTATACCAGTGGTGCATTATGTATTGTACAGTATTGATACCTTAGGGTGGGCTTCTACACATGTTCATAATTATCATCTATTTCTCATAATATATCTTTCATTGCTGTAGATTTGGGTTACATCATGAAATTGAAAGTAACTACAAATCAGCTTTAGTCATGACACAGGGGTTATACAGCCAGGTGCACTCCCAGGGGCTTGCTGTAGTTAAACTAGGGTTCTGTACTCCATAGTATCAGTCCTGGCTGTCTGTCCAGGCCAGCTTTGAACAGACTGGATGCATTGACCTAATTTTGCAACAAATACAATATAATTCTAAGATAAATTTATGTAGAAAAAGTATATAATCTGATAAAACAGAAAAATATAAATCTGATTTAAAAAATGGATAAAAAAAAATATTTCTGCAAAAAAATTATATGTTGTTTATCAGGCAGTATTAAACTTAACAGTGTAAATTTATTATTTATTTATTATTAAAAACAGAATGCTTTTTAAAAAGAGATAATATCATACAGTATTTGCTTAGAGGAACCCGGTCCATCTGGATACAATATCAAATCCTGGTAAGATTTAATAATGAGAATAAATTATATAACTTTATAGAAAAATTATCTTTCCTGCCCAAGGCCACACACAAAGGGGCTGAAGTACTTTAAACATCACATCATCCTTCTCTCAACACAATTAAATCATCTCTTCACGTTAAATGCATCCCAGGTTGTAAAACGCTTCAGTAGGACACAGAATCAATAAATATGCTATGCTTCGTGACCGTATTTGAGATTATCCCGATTAAGCAGTGTTTACAGAGGTAGCAACGAGCCAGGGAACTTGTAAAACGAGACAGCATGGTAGTGGCTGTCCAGGGTACAATATCAACAATGCTGGATTTTATTAGAAGTGACAACAACAGGGTGTTGGAATCTTTAACAAGATGGGTCATGAAGCCATCTTTATGAGAGTCTCTGATTATTTGGTTTTTAACAGTTTATTTTTGTAATGTTTATACGGGTTATATATTGTAAACTTAAATAAACTTGCCATTACCTTTTTGTTTAACTTTAAAGAAAGTATCTATTATACTAAACTGGAATGGAAAGGAACAACTCAATTTTTATACTTATTTAAAGGAAAGGAACACCCTAATATCTTACCTAACTATTATAAAAGTAACCCTACCAACTTAATATTCAGCACAATTTATGTTTAAATCGGATTTGTAGTTTTCTAGTAAACAGGATTTTAAAGCTGTTTTCAAGACATTTGAAAATCGCCATCTTGTGCTCATGGCAGCCTGTTTGTGACGTCAGATACGGCCGACGAAAATTTTAAGATTCGCGGTTGCATTCAGCGCTTCTATTGGCTAAGCGAATCCGCTAATATGATTGGCTAATAACGCGACATGCGGTCATGCAGGACGGCGATGACACGGTATGAGCATGCGCTGGCTTGGTAAACAAACCTTCGATCGATCTTTTCTTCTGCAAGCCAATTCGTAAATCTTTCAGCTATTGTTAATCTATTGTTACTTTTATTGCCTAGCTGTTTCAAACGGGATTTTGTAGGGGAATTAACTGGCAAACCTTCCAAACGGAGGCTGTTGGTTGACGATGCAGTGTCTACTTTATTTTCGTTCGTTCAACACGAGTTCTAGGCCTAGTAAGGCATACAGTACAGATACACTGGCCGAAAGTACACCATTCTTCGACGGCTTGTTATGCTCGAGAATGTTCTTCTTCTCTTCTTTTTTCCTCATCAGCACGACGCAAAACTAACTCTCTTTCTGTATATTCTGGTTCCAAATTTTTTGAATTATAAAAACTCCAAGCCATATTCCGAAAATATTAGGTATGTTAGGCTATTTAATTGATTTTATTTATGGTTATATCCCGCACTTCCATATTGAAATACTGTACTAAGACGATGGGCGCTTGGATTTGCTTGAATGCGTCCACCTAATCTGACGTCACATAATTGCTCTTAACCTGTCAAAATGGCGCTGTTCAATTTCCGATATTTTGTCGTTTAAAAGTCTATTTTTTAACTAAATTGCTTACTATTGTACCTTGAACCATTGTAATCATGTTTTTATTACATTTATCTATAAGCACAGTGGCACATTTAGCCCAGGGTGTTCCTTTCCTTTAAAAACATTGATTTTTTTTAGCTAAGTTATTTCGTACAGCAGTATGTCAGCTTTTATTCCACATTGCAGTATCTGTACTTTTTTTGTTTGAAAGGTAAATGTTTCAACGCAAGCGGTTTTGTGATTATTTACTTGACGTTTGAAAACAAAAATTAACTTAAACTATATTATTATTATTATTATTATTATTATTGTTATTATTATTATTATTATTATTTTTTTTTTTTTGTGTTTAATCTACCAAGCAAAGTGAATTTCCATTTTTATGGACAAATAAGCTAAATGTGAAAATCTGCAATCGAATGCATAAACTGTTTTGAAGTGAATAGAACAGGTTTTTTTAAATTTACTGATATTAAAAAATAAATGGGTTAAATAAAGTTCAAGAAGCAAATGAATCATACTTGTATTATGCTCAGATTATAAACTTTCAAGAATTCATCTAATATTGATTTAAGCATGGAGGAAAAAATTTATTTTTTCCTAGTTAATTTCTCTCGTGGAAGATTCAGGAGGAAACAAACAAAGTACCAAGTATGATTTAAGCTAGAATTTAAGAAAGTTACTATCTTTTCTGACTCATCTTCGTTCATCAAAGTTAACCACATTGTACTCAAAAGCACATTAAATCCATTTTCTCCGATAACCTCTTCGCCTAGTGTGGTAAATTTCACTTCCTGCCGTTAAATATAATGTTTCCTGTAATTATATACTGTACAATACTGTAAAACATACATTAATGTTTAAATAATGACATTTTATTTATTGGTCTTACTGTGGTACAAATGCCTATCACATATTTTTTTCTTTGTCAAAATGTTTTAATGTTTTTTATTCTCTTGGTATTAAAATATTATTTACAGGTAAATGTCAATCTGCACCTTACTACGTGGCCTGCTATGCAGGTGCATATATGTCCTGTAAATTTGAACTTCCAAAAATAAAAATGTTAATTCATGTTTATTAATTGGTTTAGTGTTTAGGATTGGCAACCTGCTTAACGTCAGTAAAGTACTGTAGTAGGCATACTGTTGTCACTTCTATTGTTGAATGTTATTATTGCTTTTGTAATGTTAAAAAACATAAAAATGTAGCATTATGATTCACATTTATTTGTATATCTACTGTGATTCCATTATACACCTATGTTTGGGTCCTAGGTCACCCTGGCTGGGTCACCATACTGTAGGATTGAGTCTACTCTAAGCTGGTCCAAAGTTCCAAACTACAGATCCAAGAATTCATGTTCACTTTCCAAGCCATTGTTGGTAGTTCACTGCGTTTAAGCCAGTCCAACTCATTTGGACTGACTCACGAGTAGGTCTATTTTACTTAGATATTTGAAGAGTTTTAGATTACAGAACGAACGAATAAAGGAACCAACCAAGTAGTTCTTAATACTCTATAGGTTGAGCAGGTGTGGCTGGTGGTTAGGATGTGGTTTTGCTGCTTCCCACCACCAGGGTATTATGCATCTTATTTGGACACTGTTGTAAATAGTGGTTGTACCTCATTTTAGGCCTACAGTACAGCATAGAGTAATGTAGAAAACACTGTAGATGATCGAGACAGTAAACAAAGTCAAATTTTAACAGTAGTTTTAATTTGTAAACAAGATAGCAATTCAAAACATAGGGACAAAATATACTAGAGTGAATCTACCTCTATAATGGTTTTGTATCACTTCCTTTTGCTACTGTGCTACTGTATCCCATGGATGAAATATATATTTTCTCCATGCTATAACCAAGGAAGAGTTAAAGTAAATTAACTCTTCCCTGCTATAACCATTCCTCCATGCTATAACCTAAGGTGGTCCTTGCTATCATGGAAAAATAAATTGGCATAAGTCAATGTGAACCAGCATTAATAAATGTTGATTCACATTGTAACAAATCAATTGAAGCTAACAAGTCTGATTTGATAACAGCGTGTTAATTATAAAACCTTACACAACAGTCTAGGGTGGCTGGGATCTGCATTAACATTCTGGGTGGCAACATTACTGTACATGATAATGAAATAATCATAGCAGGAGGCCTTTAAAATACTTCAAAATAATCCCAAAACAAGTATTCTTAATTTTAAATTGCTTATTACTTATTCTTGGATTGTAATAATATTAATTTATTCATGGTTTTAATTTTCAATATGAAATTCAACGCCTTGTAGCCAGAAGCACAGGCATTGTAATTCCACACTTGCTAGATTAGTTAATTAAAAGAGGATGTAAGGTTGTGATACACAATAAACATGAATCAATCAATTATGTTGATGCTTGATTTCCCTTATCAACAGATGACCTTTGACATTCATTAATAGCAGGGAAAGAAACTTAACATTTTAAATAGTACTCTACAGTAAGCAATGTTGTTGGTACTATTTTTTTTCTTCTAAAAATTGTAACAAACTTTAGTTTACATTTTCCCAAGATGATCTTACTGCTGTAAGAAATTAGATTAAAAATTCCCAGCATGCCGATGGAGGAAAGCGCCAACAACGTGCCTTGGTGAGCTAACTAGACCCAATACCCTGCAACTACCAAGGCTACACAGTGACGGACATGTCAATAGCACATGTTGTACATGTTAGACGCTGAGGGGAAAAAGTTGTTATAGCAAATGTTTGTCTGGACTTTTTGATGGTGACAATAATAATATTATTTTATGATAATGTCGATGCTTTAATACAAGATTGAAAATAATGTGATTAAATGTTCATGTGCACATGATGATGATATGATAAAAATGAATGATACATACGGATACATAGTACACTAAAAATTATGATCACAGTTACAGATCCAATAGCTGGCCCTATGGATCATGATCATACAAAATGATAGTAACCATGAGTTGATGAAACACAATACACAGTAATACAGTACAGTATTAGTTTTCAAATAATATAACCATGGACCTACAGTACTGTATATATTAAATGAACTAATTTATAGGTCATGTTAATATCTTTTTGTATTGTACATTATGCAAGTGTACTGTAATACCAATGCGATCATTAAAACTTTTCATATCTAACTTCAGGTAAGGTCACCATCTACTCAAAGTGTAAATTACCAAGTTAAAAAAATTGCATTAATTATTCAGATCAACACCTAATACTGGATTGTTAAAAGGATGCCGTCTGATAACTTAATGACAACATATCATCTGTAGAATAAGGTGTTGAATTTTTACCCATGGGTGTCGAAATAAATCGCACACTCCGTCACGGTATAATTCAAATATGAGCTAATTACACAAGTTAACATGGCTAGGGACAAGATAGTAAACCAAATCAAATTTATTATTACATATTTATTAGTTGGAGCAAGTATCTACCTTTATTTTCATTAGAAGGATTTTAAGTGCATTTAACCACGGAGGAATTAAAACCAATTCCACTGTGATTTTACATACTGTACAGCATGGTACCTGTGCATATAGATATTGATATATGTATTGTACAGTACATGTATGGTGCTTGTATTTGTACTGTACAGTAGCTAAGAACCCATCATTTGGGACACATCCCTTTGAAGGGGGACATCCCTTTGAAGGGGGACATCCCTTTGAAGGGGGACATCCCTTTAAAGAGGACATCCCTTTGAAGAGGACACCCCTATAAGGGGACACTTTCCTGTAAACTGTATGAGAAACAAATTAATTTCTTTTATTTCAGAGCAGTACATTCATAAACAGTAACTTAACAGATACAAAAAAAAATCAACAATACACTATGGCCAACTACTATTCAGGGGAAACCCCTATTAAGGGGACACCCCTATTAAGGGGACACCCCTATTAAGGGGACACCTCTATTAAGGGACACTTTGTAGGGTTCTGAACAAGGTATACCTAATTAAACGGACTTCTACTTTATATTTTGTAATATGAGACCTAATTAAGATTAATTTTGAGCAAATAAAGTCTGTAGCAGAAAAAGAAACACAAATTTAAGAATACTGGGGGAAGTCTGAAGGTTGTTTGGTGATGATTCAGGTAAGGAAATGGGACCAATACCCCTAAATAAACATTTTGACAGATAAATCAATCAATTAAAATAACATAAACATTATAAATACCATGATATGTTACTCATTGGGTTCATTTCCTACGCTTGTAAATGTTAAGTGAGAATTACTAGTTATTTATCGCATTTTAGAGTGGTAAATGTTACCATATTTGACATAAATATTAAACAGTCCCAAAATATAGCTGTCATCAAGTACAGCGATGCCGCATAGATACAGTTTGGGTAATTAATGGCACCTACTGTACTGCGTATACCACGGTTTACAAATGAAAACAAAATAGCGAAACTAACAAGTCGTCTTATTAAATGTCAAAATGTCTGTAAGTGGTTGTAAACTTGATGCTACAGATTAATATTCCAGATTTATTGATAAACGCACTTAATGATTGATGATGACTGACGCATGCACAGTAAATAATACAGTGAATACTGTAATAATACTGTGTGGCACACATTACAGTACCTCCAGTATACAACACTGTTTATAATGTGTACTACTAGTACTACTAATTATATTGTTCAGATCATAAATCTTTGTACAGTACAGTATACTTTAAAGCTGTCTACTGTACATTATCAAAAGTGTTCTCAAATATGGTAGTAATGACATCATCATTCATGTCTATATATGGGCACATTATATTTTGTTGTCATATAAAGTAGACAGAACTTACGGTTTTATACTGTATCTTGATACTGTAAATAGATTATGATGGTGAGTAGTATTACTACTATTAACTACTGTACATGGATATAATGATTTTACATTCGCTTTTCATCATTTATCATCATCTTTAAAAATAATATTAAAAGGTGTGTGTGAAAATAATTTTGTGTCCTCCTCCTCCTCACCTGTATTCTATGTGATGATGGTTCATCTGCTAGTTGCACCGGTGAATTTGGAACACTTTTTCTTCTTGCTCTTGTTCTGGGACCTTCAACCTCATGATAGGCAATTTCTGAAAAATACAAAAATAACGAAAATTTAAATTAAATATTCAAATTGTGTTCAAATACAAACATCAGCTTTAACAATATTTCAAACAAAAATTGACAAATTACACACGTTTTTTTCCCACAAAAATGATTTAGTTTTAAAAATGAGAATATTTATAATGTACTGTACATTAGGTAATAATAAAAGTTCTCTTTTTATTTAAATGTTCATATTACTATGTACACTACGTAGATTTATAATTGTTTGCGATTTCTCTTCTTTATTCATAAAGCCAACACAATACTGCACTATGTATAGTACAAACCATTAATGTACTTTCCCAAGCCTAAAGGCCACCACCACAATTTGTATACCAAATCTATTTTGCAATAACAGTACTGTGCAATCACTTGTGTCTCTGAATTAATTATGTTGGGTTGATGAGTTTAACATTGACAGGATGTGGTTACAAGCTGAGTTCTTTCTTTCAGGTGAAGTCGGCATCCTCAATATCTTCAGGTGTATTATGTCGCCGTGACAAACCGCGGTCAATTGAAATGCTTCGTTATGCCGCCATAATCGATCAATAATAGGTTTACGGCACTTTAAATTTATCAATATCAACAGCAATTTACTGATATTATTTTAATGTTGACAGGGAATGACCTCAAAATTTAATAGTTATTAAATTTGTCAAAAAATTGGATTGGGGGAAAAAAGCAAGGGAAAAATACTTCAGTTGTATTATTGTCTTAATGACCAAAAATTGGATTGGATTGGGAGAAAAAGCAAGGGAAAAATACTTCAGTTGTATTATTGTCTTAATGACCAAAAATTGGATTGGATTGGGGGAAAAATACTTCAGTTGTATTATTGTCTTAATGACCAAAAATTGGATTGGATTGGGGGAAAAAGCAAGGGAAAATACTTCAGTTGTATTATTGTCTTAATGACCAAAAATTGGATTGGATTGGGGGAAAAAAGCAAGGGAAAATACGGGTATTGCTAAACTGCGCAAACACCAAAAAAAGCTGCGCAAACCTCCTTCAAAACAATTATTATTGATTAGAACACAACTAGAACTATATAGGGAGACAATTTATGGGAAAAAAAATTTGAAATTCCTTTAAGTTTGCCTTTTTTTGGGTTAAAAACTTCATTTTTTGGGAAAATTACTGATTTCACAGCGCAAACAACAAAAAAAGCTGCGCAAACCTCCGGTTTGTCAGACTAGGAATAAGTGGGCCGTCTATAAAGTACAAGCGGTTCTTTTTATGTACTTTATTCTGCCAGTATAAATAAGATAATTGTAATCAATAATTCAGTTCATGCTTATTATAATACCATATTGATATATTCAGGACAAAAAACTGTGTATTGTTTGATGTAACCTCCATATCAAATATTCATAACATATTATACTGGATTAAATAAACAAATTTGGGATAGCTGAGTACAGGATTAAAAATAAAATGGCCTCAAAACTGCCAAAATATGTAGTACACAACTACATCCCACAACCAAAGCAAAATTACTACTAATACTGTATGGATGTATGTACAGTATAAGTTACTGCATATAATGGCTTTCTCTATTTTAAAAGGAGTTTTCTATATAAAATATAATTATTCTGAATCAAAGGTTAACACTACAGACATCAAAATACAGTTGGGAAAAATAATGCAGACAAACTGATTACAAAGGTAATATTATAATAGAATATAATTGTGTGCATTATGTATTAAAACTTTCTTTTCCTATGTTAACAAAAATCTACTGTATATTTTTACGAATGAAAGTCTACATTGTTTTTTTGCTGAGTAATCAACAAGTTTCTTTTTTGTTGCTTTAATGTAATTTCTTTACGACATGCATTGAAGATGAGTTGAAAAGGAAATAGCACTCCAAGCACCTTGTTACCAAACATGGCTGTAAATATTTAATGTTAAAATCTAACATTCGTTAGTTGATGTAGTGACATAGTCAGTGGTCAACATCCTTGCCTTCAACCACTGGTCAAGCAGGACTTCACTAAGATTTGAACCCATGCCTTCTGTTTTATCTTACACTTACAACAAAACTCAACTACACTACTGTACAATAAATAACATGAAATGTGTTTACCTCTACTTGTCTGTGACCGCTCTAAAAATGCTTGAACCATTTTGAACAGTAAGTATATCAACGGCAAAGCACAAAATAAAATTTAGGCCTATATACAATCCTAAGGTATGGTTTAAAATAAACTCCCCACTAAACCAAAAACTTGATCATTGCGTGAGTGTGTGGATGTGTGAGTTGGTGGAATGTTTATGCTGAAGCCTTCCTGTAGTAAACCTTTACCAACGTACAACGCTTCAAGCAGTTACTCATCAAATACTGCTCTCTGATTGGCCAATTCATGTACAGTCTCCTATTGGGTACTTAATTGGATTGTAGAATGACAGTTGCTCACACAGCAAGGTAAATGCAAGATAATATACACTAACGGTTCATATGAAAAACTATCATGATCTAATTTTTTTTTCACCATTAAAAATTCCTCTTAAAATGATACCAATAAAGAGTTAGATTCCTACAAATTTGCGATAATAACACTTCATAATTTCAGTATTCAATAATAAAATTAGACGCCGATATAATATCGTTAAATCTTGGTTGAGAGTAATAAAAAGGGTCAGTCTAAATTTGTACGCCAGCCCTCGGGCTATGTCCTTGAAAAGTAGCCAATAAAATTGTCAAATCATTCTGTTAGATTTTTTAAAGGTATAGTACTGTACAGTATATATAAACAAAATGAACACAAATACTATAAAAAAGGTACAAATACTATACAGTTTCTTTTTTTAAATTCATGAGGAACTCATAACTAACAAATCCTTATAGCAAGAAAACTATTATTCATTTCCGATAGAGATCTAAATTTGAGACCACCAACAATTCCTGAAGAAAACTAAGAAACCTTATTTCCAAAATGGTTTAAAAAGTGTAAATCCATATTTGTAGTAAAAACACATTTACCATTAAATACCATGTAGAATGTCATCTACCATTATTAATTATCGAAGCATTAATTTGTATTTCATCATAATAAAAGTATTCAAATATTTTTATGACAACTATCCGTATCCTGGATAATCAATCAAAACGGAAAAACTAATAAAAGTTTAATTCTTGTTAAAATATTTCAAAGTTAATAGATATGGTACATTCTAATTTATTTCCGTAAAAGGAACAGTACAAAGTACAGTATAGTATTATTTAACAAGTATAATACAATAAATTGAATAATAAATACCTGTATATCCTGTATAAAATTAATCTACAAACAAACAAACAATACAGTGCCTGCAACTTACTCATTCTCTATCATTGTTTACTATACACCAACTGTACAGGCTATTGTGATGACAACAATGTACAGTATTCATTTATTAGTAATCATAAAGTTAGAAGTAATTTCCCAAGTAAGTTGGTTTGTAATACTCTCACAAAAAACACATAAAATAAACTGCCAATTGAGGTGTTATATTATAAGAATTTCTATGTTATAATTGCAGAATATGTTTAATTGTTGTTCATCTCAAGAATAAGAAATGAATCACAGTAACACGCCCACTGAAACAAACCATTCACTACACTATGAAAATAAACTGGCTTACTCTTATGAAATAAATAAATAGCTTGATAAACTGCTATATTGAGATAAACATAAAAAAAGTTAAATATAATTCATAAAATGGTTGTAATTTTGATAATATTGATAACAATGTTGATAACTTTTGATAACTACGTCGATATCAATGAGATCATCATGTTTTTATAAATTCTAGCTTCTGCTTTTAATTTTGTGGTTTAACAAATAATGAGCCACAACCGTGTCGTCATACATACAGGTGAATAAGGTATTAGAGCAATTAAGTGTACTCATTTTGTCTACTAATCAAGTGTACTAATCAAGTGTACTAATTTAGGAAGTACAAATCACAGGAAAGCAATTAAAAAACAAGGACATGATAATCACAATCTCTAATGTTTATATTCATTAACAGCTTTCAATTATCGAAATTAACAAATCAATTTATTTAAAATTAGATGCAAAACCTAAAATATATGAAGCTTAATTTAAATTTGCGTAAACGTAAATCGTTTTCTTAAATTTTGCGAAATTGAAAGTTTGAAAATGTGAATGACAAATTGTTATAAAACCCTGCCTTTGCAAACATTAAAAACACAACATACTATTTTAAAAGTTCTACTTTTCACAATATTTATACACATTTATAACAACTTAATTTCCATTTATTACTTGTCTCCTTCCTGGTCTAAATAAAAACAATTCCCATACTAAAGGCAAATTTCTATAGTCCCATTAAAAAAAACGATAAAATTATAATTATAAACCAAATTTACTGTAGCCTATTCATAAAAACCTAATCTCGAGAGGTTAAAAAAATTGGAACAGACTTGTTTTACTAATTAATTAAATGATATTGTTATCTTTTTTAGTGATTACCTTCTTTTAATAAAAGTCAATAAATTGTTTAATTCTCAAAAGACTACATACAACCCTAAATACAGGAACTCTGACCTGGCAATGTGCCGTAAAACACATTCAAAAGTCGTCTCAACATTTTTAAATAACTAATAACTTCTTTATTATAATCAATTAAATTATAATTTATGTTCTGATCATTACCCTATTAATGTTCCAAAGAGATTTTCTATCAAATAGCAAAAAAAACCCCTCTTTAAACGATGTATAATTGCATGATACAGTACAGTACTACAAAAGTAATTGAAAATGCTGTGTTTTGTATAAGAGAAATGCGTACAATGTCGCGTCCAAAGATTATTAAGCCACTTTTCTTCAAAATCACAAAGTTTAATGAACTCTCCACTGCACTTTGAATTCATTATGTTGTTGCATTTAATAATATCTCTATGGTTGTTGACATACAGTATTCCTACAGTAGTCACCTCAAACAACGATTATTCATTATCAAAATAATAAATTGGCTTAAGTTTGTTTTATTTTTGAAGTGATGATGAATTTTGAGACACGGTGAGTGTGATGTCAAATCAACCGCAGATGTTGGCGCAGGTCACACCCAAAAATCTAAACATTTAACTAAAAAAACATTTGCGAACAGAAAGGAAGTAACCAGCACAGGTAAAGACTCGAGTTGCTCCGCCGAGGCAACACATTATATTTCTCTAGAGAAGTCGTATCAAAATATTTGCAAGCATCATTCTCAAAAGAAAAATATTATAATAACATAGGTCATAGGTCAACAGAATTTTAATTTACATTAGAAAGACACGGTATATTTTCATGGCAGCAAAAATGGGTGTCATATACGGTATTTATATACACGGTACATTTTTTATATGTATTTTTATACCGTATATTGATGATATGCAGCAAAAACAGGGCCTATAACAAGTCGGCCTACATGTGTCTTAAACTATTCTTCATTTTAATATTTTTAAAGCTTTATTCTAATGTTTTTAGTGCACTGTAAGCAGGAATTTAATAATAATAATAATTAATTCATTCACGTTATATTATGGGATATATTAAATTTAATTAACAACAACATACAACACTATATTAAAATATCATACACATTGCTGCCGAATTATATTTACTTATTAAATGAACGAAATCTAACGGATGTCATCAAAAATAACATTATTCAAAGCGATTATATTAACGCCAACTTATATTACAAATATTATTTAACTTGGCTTTCATGGGACCTGTACTAGTCACTTTAACATGTGCGTTTAAAGTCCCCATTCTCCATTATTGGGTGTGTACCTTACGTTAACATAACTGTGCGGTATTTCTTGACATGTTTGTATGCAGCCTAGCCGTTAGTCACCTCGTTCCCAGGTTAATTTAATAATTGCAATATGGTTTCTACTTTGCATTTTTTCATAAACATGACATAATAATTAAGTGACAGTAGTACTGTAAAATCTACTTTTTTAGCCTGCATTCACACATGATATTCTTCAACACTATAAGATCTACTTTTAGCCTGCATTCACACATAATATTCTTCAACACTGTAAGATCTACTTTTAGCCTGCATTCACACATGATATTCTTCAACACTGTAAGATCTACTTTAGCCTGCATTCACACATGATATTCTTCAACACTGTAGGATCTACTTTTAGCCTGCATTCACACATGATATTCTTCAACACTGTAAGATCTACTTTTAGCCTGCATTCACACATGATATTCTTCAACAATGTAAGATCTACTTTTAGCCTGCATTCACACATGATATTCTTCAACATTTTTATGAGTGTTGTAATATCAAATTTACTTTATTATTTCAGCATTGTGTTTCATTTCTTGCATAATATTATATAAAAGACAAACACGCAAAATAACCAATTTATCCTCCATTGTTTGACAAAAAATCCTAATTTTAGCAGGTTCATTATATCTTCTCATTTCATGTTCGAGAGCACATTAATTACCCCATAATCACTCATATACCATAAGTATGTAGCGCTAATGCCTTATAAATGGCACGGTAAAATCATTAACCTCATCAATATTTAATGTACTGTCATAATGAGATTCTAAAATGCTAGCAGCCACAGAGAACTAATAGACTATCCAAGGAAACATGAAAATACACCAGTAATAATTGCAGTTAATGATTATGACCCGTACTATGTGACCACATCCAAAGGACGTTGGTGACAGAACACTAATTAGGCTAATTACTTTACATATTTTCTGAAATTTCCAGTACAGTACATGGAGGGATAATACAGTACCTACTTTTACTGTCCCTCAATACTGTCTATGGAACATGATAACAAACACATTAAAATATAATTTAATAAGGCACAGATGAAAAGACTAATTTGATAATTAGTACTGTACGTCATCCGTTTCTTTATTGAGAATTTTTTTTCCAACTAGAAAAACTGAATTTGGCCTACAAATCTTTGACATATTCTGGATATAAATTTGATAAATTCAATTGTTCAAATTCAAATGTTTTTCTTTACAGTACGTGAACATTTTCTTTTGACCATAATGACTTGATCTGAATCATTTGCTCCTATAACATTAAGACCGGTCGACGGGAAAACAGCTGCCCTCATTGCAGCGTTTAAGCCGTATAAAACCATTATGCGCTCCTAGTAACATTAAAGACAGGGCAACAGGAAAACAGCTGCTTTTATTGCAGTGTTTAAACCGTGTAAAACCTCACTTATTTCCAAGGAAAGCCAATGTTAGCATCAGAGCAGGAAAAAGCTGTCAACAAGATGGCATTGGCCTAGAACTCTACAAAAACCTGGATTTAAATCTTCCATTGTGAACTTTCACCCTTTTACGTTACAGACTAAAGCTCTGTCTACACTATCAAACTATTGTGATGTGCCTAAATATGGTAGTGATAAGTTGTCATCGTGTCCATGGGCTCATCACATTTTGTTTCCACATAAAGTGTGATATTGTAGACAGAGCTTTACTAAAATAATAGGACATCATGCTTTTTTGTAAGTAAATTGTGGCAATGACTACAGAGTAAACCAGGCTACTGTACCCATTGAACATATTTTTTTAAAAAATAAATAAATTAGCATTTTTTATAAAATAAATAAACATATAATCCAGTGTGAGTGTATACCTGTAATACAGAACTGTACTGTATGATTTTTTTTTTTTATCCAGTTCATAATACAAGAAATTACAAGCGAATTAATTATATATTAAACATGGTTCAATAAAATCTTTTAACCTCAGTATATTACAGTATCATGTCAAATAGACAAAAATAAGTATAAACTAAAAAAACAATAAATAAAATATTGTCTGTTTACAAAACGTGACGAAGCCACGCTATTACATTATGGAAATTGACTAAGTCCATCGTGTACTCCTTCGGGAATCTCTACAAGTCATCGATTATGCTAGTTTCATCTTTCATGTCTGATCCCGACACAAAATGTTGAATAAAGTTAGCAACGGCAAACGGCTAAAAACGTGACTCATATAAAACAGATATGATGTTAGTGCCAGGTAACGATACACTCAAAACTTAATTTTACAGGCAACATTAAGCCCACAACTCACCCCCTTAAACAGAGGTTGTGCTTTAAAGATTACCTACATCATTGCTAAAGAATTCCCAAATAGAATCAGGGTTTAAAACCTGTTTTCACTTTTGGGGTATATACTTAATTTGAATATAGAATATCTGTAATATGGATCTGTTACATCAAGTAATTGCATTAGGTATGGAATTGCAAGGGGAATGTAATCTAGTCATGTTCTTACACCTTGTCTTGTACAGTACTGTACCCTTCAGAATACTGTAGATTCACACTTACTACTGTACCCATGGAACAGTAGACTTCATAAACCTTGTTTCCCACTAGGAAAACAACGCAAGGATGCTGAACATGCATGATCCATCGCTTATAATTGGTCAAATTATTTGTGTTCGTATACGTCCTTGTGGTGTTCTAGTGGGAACCAAGCCTTATGCATAGACTATGTAGGTAGTATATTTTATAGTAATAATAATAAGTAGATTTATAATTATATAGCGCAAATAAACAAATAAAAAAATAAAAAATAATATGTATTAAAATAATTTATACATAATAAATAAAAGTCTCTATGCGCTCGACAATAAAGAGAAAAAGTGGAAAACAAAATGAAGAGAACAAAAAGACAAAAACACCAAGCTACAGTAGCACCCAAACCGGAGTATGGGGATACACCATCACTGATAACTGGGGAACAGTTTAATTCATCCACCTAAATAATGTATTTATAATAAACAACATAATATATTTTTCTTACTGTATGTACTGTACAGCATTTCATTTTAAAATATCTGTATGAAATATTTATTATCCCAAATTTGTTAATGTACCTACCTGGCTCATCAACACGGCCTACAAACATGAAAATGACAGCGCAAGACATTTCTCACAACATAATATATAAAATGCGTTTCTTTCAGACTCAATCTTTTCTTACAATGACAAGACTTCACACAAGCATAGGTGTGGTCCAATTATTTTAATCAATATTGTTGTTAAAATGAATAACAATATCTAAGGCAGGTGCTTTTGTTGATTTGTCATCAGCTTAATTGTATATTATTAGTTGCTGTTCAATTTCAATAACATTTTAGTGTGGACACTGAGTCACTGAATGAGTCACTACTAGAGAGGGCGCTATTGTACATTTTGATTTATGATCACCAGTTGAAATTTCAATGTACACACACACTCACAACAGTGAAACATACTACAGTATACTGTACTGTATTACAGTTGAATAAAACAACTTATATTAAAACAACATAATAATCACAGTAAAAACAGAAAATTTAAGACACATAAAAGGAGTTTATTAGGCAATATTGCAATTATTACAGGTAATATTGTTGCCATTGTAAACTATTTGCCAATAGAGAGAAATGGCGAACCGGCGTCTAAAATCCGAGTGGGTATAAAATCATAACAAACCGTTGAGGGCGGCACATTTCCTATGTTTATACACGTGAATATGGCGTCGTCTAACCAATGTTGTTGCTGTAACGCTCATAATTCTTGTTATGTATAAAAGTCATCCATCATTCACAATCATATTCCTAAAAATATCTCATATCTGTAGGTCTACATTAGACTAGGCCTATAATATTATAGTAGAATGGTGTTATCAAGTATTCATTACTGGCGATAGCCCCCTGCAGGAAGGAAGCATCACTAGCCACATAACAAAATGGCAGTTGTCAAGCTGAAACTAATGCTAGGCCTACATCTACTAGAGATGCTCTATTTAGTCTTACTACCTAGCTAGGAGAGGCCTAGCAGCACCCTAGCTAAAGTAGTAGTAGTAGTAGTACAGTATGCAATAACGAATTTCCAATATTATTATTATTATGATTATTGGTTATCCGCTCTTGGCGGATAACCTCTTGTTATTGTCAGGATCTTTTTTTTTTTTTTTTTTTTTTTCGATATTCTTCTTTCTTTCCCCGAATTTTGTTCGCAGCGTATCTCTAATTCTTGCTGACATAAAATTGCATAACTTTGTCATAAGATTGACCTATAACTGTAGATGTGCAGCCAAGCTTTTCGGTGATTTCGGAGTTGCGCAGCGCAAGTTACGCGCGATTTTATGAATTTCAATGATTGATCATAGATTAAAAACCAAAAGTCATTTTCTATTGAAACTTGGTAAAAATTTAAGTCATATTTTGCGCAAACTTTCTATGGATTAAAAATGGCATGTTTCAATAAAGTTACGCGTGCACGCGCGTTCAAAATTTCAAAATGCGCTAAATTCATTTCTAATCAACTTTCTACGCGTTTCATGTCATTTTGAGCATTTCAAAAATTCCGACGCGTAGGCAATATTTTTACGCGCGCGTGCGCACGCAGCGCAAAAACATATTTTTTTTCCTTGATTTTTGTTTTTTCAGCCTTCTCTAGTAATTTTACCAACTTTCAAACAATTTCGACTTAAAATCACGTCATACGAGCACGTAAAATTAAACAATTTGCGCGCGTTTTTGAAAAAAATTTCAAAATTGTGTCAAAATTATACCTTTTTTTGAACAGTCATAGATTTTAAACTACATGGTGAATTTTATTTTTTTTTACAAATTCTGAAAGAAGATGAGTTGTAGATATAGAATCATGCATCGATTAAGCTAACCGAACATTGTGACGTCATCGTATGGCCACTCGAATATCAAATATAGGATTTTTGTCTCTTTCGTCATAGCTCATCATATTTAATAGAGCGCATCTCCACTTATCCGTATTTCATTTCCCTCCATTTCTCTATATTGTCTAGGTCAATCAATTATCTTTCGCATGATTCACAATTTTAAAAATTTGTTATTACGTCATCATGTGCAAAATCGTCAATAACTTTGGTCAATTATTTTCACCTATTCTGAACTGTATGTAGTACGTATACAGTATATAGCGTATACCGTATACACTTTGACGTGACGCAAAATAGAGAGCGCACTAAGATTTTTTTCAATGGCATAATCGTTTTTCTGCGCGCAATATTCTAACGTATGACGTGCACGTGGCTTTTGCGCTGCGGATAACCTAACTCGTCCGTAGTGACGAGTTCAAATCTAGTTATTATTATTATTATAATAACCGATAATCCGTGCTAGGCTCGAGTACTCGAGGTACTACAGCATATACAGGCCAACTATCTAGGGCCTAGAGCTGGGTACAGTATATAACAAAAACGCGTCTTAATTCAATCCAAATTAAAATAAAATATGTTAAGATTTGCCCATATAACATTAAAATTGTTAAGGGGTTGCAAAAAAAAAAAGATACTGCTATTATGTGTGTTTTAAACGTTCTTTTCTACCTACTTTTTTAACTCAACCCATCGGAATTTCCCATACAAAAACATGTGGCGAAATGGTTTGTTTACAATCTATACCCACTCGGTGAAATTTGAGTGACGTCATCGCGGTTCGCCATTTCTCTCTATTGTTGCTTACTATTTCTGGGATATTATGATACAATTACTGAACAAATTACAATAATGGATATTTTGCACAAAATAAAATTAGCAAAAAAGCAAAATTGGTCAAGTACTTTCCTCAGATTTCAAAATGAAAGTGGGATATAATTAAATTTAAATTTATGATATTTAATAATTTATATTTAATAGTTCTCTTCTCTCAAAACTAATTTTTTTATTTTTTTCCAATACGTAGGCACTGTAAATTTCCAATATTATTTTCCTAATAGTAAATATTCTGTCACTTTTAAAGAATTGTAAACAAACGTCATAATACAACTACCGGATGCATTGTACTTATCACAAAAATCTAATCTAAATCTTAGGATTGGTTTGCCCTATGTAAATAATTGTTTTTGTCAAGGTCAAAATAGTTTATGACATCAGAGTTGTTGTTAAAGTTAAAAATTAATTTTCCACCTAAACTAAAATTATACAATAATTAATTAACAATAACTGACACTGAAACGTAATCGTGAGCGAGGAAGCATGAGTGAAATTTAACAAAAATTAAACAGACCTTTACCGCAAATAGAAATTACAACTAAAATATTCTCGTATAGTGATTACTGTATACTTTTTCATATCTACTGTACTGTACAATATTTGCAAAAGAATTGTATGTTTATGGCGTACATGTGTTACAATCACAGACTCTCTCAAAAGTGGACTCTTGAAAACCGGAAAATCTCATTTTCTCAGAGTTCATCGTCAAATTCTTACCACTGTCCTGAATACCAAACTTTCAGAATAAAGGAAACATTTTGCACCAGCACACTTTGACATGAATGTAAAGTAATATAAACTTCAACTTTGTACTATATTTGTTCCTCTCCATGTATGTATACATCCGGTTAATTTAGTTTTCAAATTCATTTCAGAGGATTGTTTACTCCAGCAGATTGTAAACAATGGTTTCCTTTACATGATGACTCATTAGTCACTTATGTAAGATACAGTACAAATAATCACCATTGTCCACTCACATGAATATAATGTCAATTATGGATAAAACACAAAAGGTTTCAGAATGTTTTTTGTGATATTACTCATGTATCTTTCCAGGAAAAGTTAAAACAAAGAAAAGTGGACACAATGGACGAAAATGGCTACTGGTGATAAATATAGACAGAACAGAATTGTTTTTTGAAAGATTTAACCGGGCCTTAGCCACCAGTATGGTTGATAACCTGACCACTTTTTCACAGAGGCCTTTGACAACCAAGTGGCTGGAACAGAGATTGTTCCCATTTCTTACGAAAACCGAACCACTTTATTTCTTGTGGCTACAACACTGTAAATAATATAAGATGAAATTCTACTGTAATCATATATAAATGAGAAAAAGTTTTTGTACTTTATTTTTCATTGTAATCCCACCTCACCCATCTGAGTCAAGTGCTTAACGAGGATATCCTTGACAACAATGCGATTATTGTTATTTATTTATAGGAAGTCAAGTCACACCTTTACAATCAAGCCGCAAAATAATATTTGGAAGTTCAATCGACATTTATTAATTTTCAAGATCATTGCCGTATTTTAACTTCTTTATAAGGGCGTGTGGCGCAGTTTGTTGGACGTTGGACTACCGATCGTCAGACCTAGGTTCGAATCCAACTCTCGCCGCATTGCTTGTATCCGTAGGCAAGATACTTTACTTACGTTGCCTCTCTCCACCCAGGTGTATAAATGGGTACCCGGTTAGATCTAGACACAACTTTGCGCTGGTTACCGGCTGCATTATGGGAGTATGTTTCCATACGTGTTTGATCCCAAAAAATACTGGGGTAATAATGCTTGTAAAGCGCCTTTGAGCATGATTACTCATGAAAAGGGCGCTATATAAATGTGGTATTATTATTATTATTATTATTTATCTATGAAAAATAATAAAAATTAAAATAGATAAAATTTAATTATGTTTATACAACAGGCTTACTCATCTTCCCCGGTATCGGCAGCAGGGCATCAGTCGCAGAAGGTAATGTAGGTAGGTAGCTGGGAGGTTTTTTTTTAAACGACATGTTACAAGTACTGTACATGCCAACATCACAAATATAGAACAATTTAAAAAGGACATTACAACACCAAATATGATATAAGTATAAAATAAATGTATGAATTATTTTGCGGTCGGTATTTAGGTTAGTGTGACAGGTGTGAATATTTGACTTTCATTTTAAAGACCCTCAACCACAAATAATTTTAATTTTTATTATAATTTCTAGATCCTGTTTCATGCCTATGACATTGCAATGACAATCAGTTTTAAAATATTTAGAAATGGTCTAATGGTAATAGTGAAGATAAGGAATTCAATTTATTTTATATTCTTAAACTGCTATGTCTCCACTGTCAAACTACTGTAGTTTGACCAAAAAAAATGTGCCCAAATATGGTAGTGATATGCCTAAATATGGTAGTGATATGCCTAAATATGGTAGTGATATGCCTACTACAGTAAGTAAACCCATACTATACATGTCTACTGTCTGCCGTTCACTTTTTATCAAATAAACTGAATAAAATACTAACCCTTCGTCGGACTAGAAGGCCGAAGACACCAGAACAAACTACTTGACTTATGCCCATGCCTGCTGATTGGCCTACGCTTACTTGACCTACGACCTGGCCGCACTCTGGGCCTATATTCCTTATAAGTCATGATGACCGTTAATTACAAATTATGAATAAAAACATTTCAAATAATCGGAGAAAATAAAATCCTGAAATTATTGATAATCAAATCACTTGTTGATGACCGTTAATATTATTCCAATGATGAACGAATATTTTCCGATTGTGACAGTAAATGACTGGTTTCTAAATACGACACAACGTCAGTAATTGTGTCATGAACCACAAGAGACTAAAACATTATCCAAAAATAATCCAAGTTTTACAGATTATCCATGCTAAACAGTGAAGCCTCTGTTATCCACGTTGTTGAAGTAGAAATGTTCTTGACAAAATAACAAAAAACTTAGGCCTATTCAATCACTGATCTGCTACTGAGAAAAGCTAAAACTAAGGACCAATCAAATTTAACCTTGAATGACCTGTAAACAAGAATAGGTGAACCATGACCTGTTTACCAGCCAATAGGAAGCTGTTATGATTCTGAATGTAACAATAGCCACTTCAGGTAGACAGACAAGTCATACACAAGAAATGCTGGTTTACAATTTAAGTAAACAACATCAAGGCTTTGATATGTGTATGTATTGATTTTAATACTATTAGACATACTGTTATTATTCATCCATTCTTTTTTATTTTGGATAGTAGTACAGGCATATACAATAAAAAGAGAAAACAATTCACCAAGAAATTAACAATTGCATCTTCCACAAATTGATGTTTACAAAATTTGTGTTTTTTAAACATTTTCTACATAATTTGTATTTGAAGAAAATTCATCTGAGTCACAATGAGTGATGAAAACAATTAATTAACATGTCACTTATGTGAACAAGGCTACTGATGCTAGTAGCCGAAATGTAGAAAAATAGAGTATAGTTAAATGAAAATATAGTATATTATGAATGTGAAAAATATAATAATGAAAATATAATAATGAAAATATAGTAGTATTATGAATGTGTTTTTTATTGTCTTTTTGGTATATAAACATGGAGAAAATTCCATATAAAATAAGTGATGATACATAATATAAAAATAATATGTAGATCTCAAATTAGAATTATGATCTACATATATGATTTATAATCTTTTTCTCCGAGAAAAAACAATAACAATGACTATAGATATTAAATGCAACAGGATATGGGATCAATTGATCAAGATTTGCGTCAAAACAGACAATTTCCTTGTCACAAACTTTGTTTTTATGCAGTAGATTAATTTGAAAGTGTGAATTGGGGCTTAAAATAAAATCAAATTACACTACATAAAGCTCACTGAAATGAATCACATTGCAATTCACCATGGCAACAGGAAACAATTGGTATCATTGGATGAAGAGGCCAAGGCATTTTATGATGACACAAATAAACAGTCTGCTGCCACCTAAAGACATACAATATGCATTTTTATCAGTGATTTTACAAATTGAACAATTGACAACAAATATATTTATTGTCAATGAAAGAATCTGATCTGACAAAGATTATTTTATCACATCTGAATTGTATTGTTTCTCTTTCAAACAAAATGACACACAAAATAAGAGACATCACTTTATGCAATACAAGCCCGTCGCCAGGTGTGTTTAGGGTTCAAATGAACCCACCCTTTTTCTGAAGTTCTCCCTTTTCAAACATCGATATCAGCAGCTGAATTGATGTTAAATAGGCCCAACTAGCCTAGCGCATAACAATTTGATGACAAATGCATAATATGTATAAATCCTAGCATGGTTTGGAAAATTAGCTTTTTTGGCAACCATAGCTAAAATAAAATGAAAAAAACCAAGTGAGCCAAATAGAAATAAACATAGAGGGCCCACTTCATTCATTTACGGTTCACCTCTTATTCAACTTTTGTTCAACAAGTTTGAAAACAAAAGTATTTAGCACCTGCCGTTATAAAAACAAGGGAAATAATCAATTCAAAGCGCTCCTGATGTGATCAATAAAATTGGAAAGATAATGCTAAACAAAGAACAGAAATAAACAATACAATTCCTTGTTGAGTAACTCATCTAGGCGAATATAACATTGACAATTTAACTTACATACCTTTAAACAGAGATAAAGAAAACGTTTAAAAATGTAGAAAACAAGATGAAAAAATAATATTAAAAATAATAATTATTATATTATCAAAGAGGTGACGTTTTAAGGGGAAAAAAGAACAAAAAAGTATAATTTAATAGTATACTAAATTGATAAGTATTTTTCAATTCTTTTTAAAAATGGTTTATACGTTTACTGATACAGACACTGGCTAGTCTTGGTCCTTATGAGCAGGCCTTGTCTTTTAAGGCGAGCGAGTGCCATCACTAACCTAACACACTCCTAAACGGCCCTTGAGGAGTGTGATTTACAACACGCTTAATTTTTTTGGTACTTCTACACACCAAAATACAAACAGCACACCTACAGCACCCCTGAATGTATTGAGGAGTGCAATTTGTAGCACACCTATAATTTGCAAAAGACAAGGCCTGTATGAGTGTTAATAAATAAAATATAATACAAATTTAATAAATGTAAATATTTGCAGCAATGAAAAGTAGATCAACAAGTGTGTAGAAACACATATATCAATGAACAACTACGTAATTTAGTCATATTTAGAACAATTAATGCTCCACTTGAAAACAAATGGATACTGTAATTAATTCATTCATTAGTCTATAAAACAAGTGTCTAAATTGTTGGCATATTGAGAGCAAAATGATACTAATGACAATGAGCCTTCTAAAATGTCCCCATGAGGGATAAATAAAGATATTGGATTGAATTATATAGGGTGTAGCCACCAGTACAGTTGGTAAGGTTTCAACCTGATAACTTTTCACAGAGGCTTTTGACAACTTAGTGGCTTGAACAGAGATTGTTCCTCTTTCTTGCGAAAACCAGACCACTTTATTTCTTGTGGCTACATCACTGATAAGGATGTAGCTAAAGAAGTCCAAGAGGTGGGTCATGTGCTGTTGGACAGCCTTACAATATCACTGGCTGCAATCGCTTTGAATTAGACTGGGTGAGATACTTCAAAGGTGGGTGTCGCCACCCACCTCAATACATCCATGCACCTAACACACAATACACATAATTATCAAACAAGAGTATGAATTTTATCAATCAACAACAAAGGTGTTTGTGCTTCACGCATCGAGAGCAACGATGCGAAGCGTTTAGATTGTAAATAACACCGTTCTTTATTGGAACAAGCCACAACAATTTGTAACTAAATTTGTATAATCAATGTAATTAGATGGATACCATACATCTTGTCTGCCTGTTTGTCTGTCTGTATATTTCAGATATTTTGTTGGCCTAGATTTCTTCCTAATTATCTGGAATATTATGAGTAACTACTCAATGTAATATTATGAGTAACTACTCAATGTAATATTATGAGTAACTACTCAATGTAATATGAGTAACTACTCAAATTAATATTAATTCAACATACTGTAACACCCGGATGTATCACATAAAAAGATTCACATCATTTTTATTGTTACAACTTATAATTATGTAAATCGTTTTGGAGTCTGGGAAAGCAGCTTACATAAAATACATTGGATGCGACATCCTTCCAAATTAAGGAACATTTACACATACAAACACACATCAAAATTTCAAACTATAGTAATTTAATTAGCAGAAATTAATTTTAGAAAGTACACCTATTACATTTACATCTTTAAAACAAATAACTTGATCCTAATGTTGGCCCCATTTCCAGTATATATAACTTTAATTCTGCCTGAATTCACAAAATAAGCAAAATCTCATCTTCTAAGTAAGAAATCCTGAAGGCTTTAAGAAGTAGAACGGGCAGTGAGTACGAATATTACAATCTTGTTAACAGCGTGTTATTACTGCCTCTCATATTAATTGGCAAGTTAAGTCACTTCCTCGGGCAATAAAATACATTTTACAATTTATACTTTCTCAGTAATGTATTGATTTAAAAAATGACATTCGCCCTTTTTTATTTAAATTCCATTTTTATGTTGACCTTTCTTAGTAAAATTCAGGGAAATATTTTTCTATATTACTAAAAAAAAACACACAATCAACAAATTGTGCAACCATGACATTTACTCATTTACAGTGGTACAGTATTTAAATAGAACATTACTACCGCCAATACTCAGTTAAGCATGTAGAATAAGAAATATGATTTACTAAAGAACTTACTGTTTGACATTTTGTAGAACTACATTTTGTAAGAATGACTTCTGAAATTTTTATAGACAAGCACTTAGCGTACTGGAATTCAACCATCATTTTGCCAGACTCATTATATTTTAGTACATAATACCTATACTTAAAGACCTTTATGATGCATGGATCCAAAGTTGGTTATTGATTTTCATAGAGATATACGATAAAAGGCTAAACTTGGTTGGTATCAATGGATGAAGTGACCTGCATTTAATCATAAAATCAATCTTCATCTTTCATTTTAATTTATCATAATCAAACTCTTTCCTAATCATAAGAAATGAATCTGGGCAAATGATGGTATCATAAGAAATGAATCTGGGCAAATGATGGTCTGGATCACAATATCATCCCAGGAGTCTTTTTAATTTAATGATGGTTGCAGTGGCTAAGTACTCGTAATAGGTTTGTAGGGTTCTGGATTCTAGTCCTAAAAACAACTAGTACATTGAATCTGGGCAAATGATGGTCAGCACTAACATCACAATATCATACCAGGAGTCTTTTTAATTTAATGATGGTTGCAGTGGCTAAGCACTTGTAATGGATTGGTAGGGTTCTTGGTTCTAGTCCTAAAAACGTTTAGTACATTGAATCTGGGCAAATGATGGTCAGCGCTAACATCTCAGTATCATCCCAGGAGTCTTTGTAATCTAATGATGGTTGCAGTGGCTAAGCACTTGTAATGGATTGGTAGGGTTCTTGGTTCTAGTCCTAAAAACGTTTAGTACATTGAATCTGGGCAAATGATGGTCAGCACTAACATCTCAGTATCATCCCAGGAGTCTTTGTAATCTAATGATGGTTGCAGTGGCTAAGCACTTGTAATGGATTGGTAGGGTTCTTGGTTCTAGTCCTAAAAACGTTTAGTACATTGAATCTGGGCAAATGATGGTCAGCACTAACATCTCAGTATCATCCCAGGAGTCTTTTTAATCTAATGATGGTTGCAGTGGCTAAGCACTCAATAGATTTGTAGGGTTCTTGGTTCTAATTTCTGGTTATCTCTAGTGCATCTTTCAATGCAAGACTCTTGAAAAAATGAATTAAAATTTCTAATTAATTATTGAGAACTACTTCGCTACTATTCATTAAATTATTTAAATCTGTAGAAATTACGTTACATGAATTGCTATCATACTGAAGTGATAGGAACAGTTTATGCTTGTAAATTGCATAATGTAAAAGTAAGAGTTATGTATTTCCGATCATTACAAATAATAATATAAAGGCATATCAACGATTCATATTGGAAAACAGATGTACAATAATTTTATTAAGTAATAAATGGTAATGTTAGTGCTGGTTTGTTGCTAGAGTAACAAACAGAACAATGATGAGTATCACATCATTAGACTACCTTGATTTTGAGGTTAATTGGTTTATTTGAAATCACATTATCAATTTCTTTAGTAAGGTCACAAATAACAAATGATCTAGATATAGGTACACAAACGTTTACGCCACAGGAAATCTAATACGAAGCCTAAATATTATCCAGCATAGCAATACCAATATGGTGCATAACAAGCTTAAAATAATACAAATTAATTATTAAACAGGGAAGTGCTTAGTAGGTTTTCTGGTGCGATTCTATTTGCATAATGCATGTGTATGTGTAGTTGAGACATGATCCAGGTGTTAAGTCATTTGCATAATGTTATGTTGTGTAGTTGAGACATGATCCAGGTGTTAAGTCATTTGCATAATGTTATGTTGTGTAGTTGAGACATGATCCAGGTGTTAAGTCATTTGCATAATGTTATGTTGTGTAGTTGAGACATGATTCACAGGTGCTATGTCATTTGCATAATGTTATGTTGTGTAGTTGAGACATGATTCACAGGTGTTGTCATTTGCATAATGTTATGTAGTTGAGACATGATTCACAGGTGCTATGTCATTTGCATAATGTATATGTCATGTAGTTGAGACATGATTCACAGGTGTTATGTCATTTGCATAATGTATATGTTGCGTAGTTGAAACATAATTCACAGGTGTTATGTCATTTGCATAATGTATATGTTGTGTAGTCGAGACATAATTCACAGGTGTTATGTCATTTGCATAATGTATATGTTATGTAGTTGAGACATTATTCACAGGTGTTATGTCATTTGCATAATGTATATGTAGTTCATGCATATATAGTGTAGTTGAGACATTATTCACAGGTGTTATGTCATTTGCATAATGCATGAATGTAGTTGAGACATACAGGTGTGATATTATAAATTGACTGTCTATCCTAAAGTTTTATTTTGGAGAATAGATTACTAAAGAATTAGAAATACAGATAAACTAAAATTGATATTTTATTAAAAAATCATTTTTACAGTATACTTTTTAGATTTCAAAGAACATTGAATGTGACATTAGATCATAGAGTGTAAGAATAAATGATCCCATGAACTTTATTTAGGCGTTCAGCCATAACCTAGGTAACCACTCACCTTTCACCTTTAAAGAAATAATCATACCTTGGGGAACACAGTGAGCAATCAGGAAAATAACCAAAAAAGCTTTGTTTCACAAAATACACCACAGTTCTACTACTAGTAAATACTACAGAAATATAGTTTAACATGGGTGGATCCAAGGTCCAGTCGGCCCAGACCACCCTAAATTTCACAAATTTAATGCAAAAGATAGGACATCAAATTAAGCTCAGCCTTTTATTTCACCATTTCTAGGCCCTGGTCCCCTTCCCCCAATTTCAAAATCCTGGATCTGCCACTGTTTAATCACCTATTTTGATACACATGGATGAACACGGTTCTGTATCTGCTACATATCCCTTCCTTTATCTGTTATGCCCCTTCTCCCCACCCTGTATCTCTTCACCCCAATATGTTTTTTCAACTTATTTTATATTTTTCAACCTCACTCTTCTACTAATACTATACTTGCATACAATACTTCAAAACTTCACCAACTTTTAGTTTATCTTTTTTCTTTAAAACATCCTTAAAACAAAGAAAGAAAATATATTCTGATACCAATAATATATTGCAATTTCATATGTTATCTATGCAAATACCACAATACATAAAACATCTGTCATCAGTATTGTTTCGCAGGTCATCTAAGATTATCTCAAATCACCTATTCATTGTAAACACAGCTTCCCATCTTTCCTAAAGTTTTCATAAAGTTTTTATGGAAATAGTTTCAAGGTGTATCACATTGGTAATCTTTTTTTAACCCAATACTTGAGTCACTTCCTCGAGGCACTGAGATCAAACCGAGAGACGATAATCTCCAACTGAGAGAGACAGCGTTCTAAACGAGGACACATTCACTTTTTTTGTTTCGGAGACCAACTAAAGATCTAAACTAACATCATTATCAATGTTTAAGTTGACCGTCGTTCTCATACAAATTGTCTCCCACTGCTTCTTCAATCTGTCCACTTTCTCTTACAAGTGGTCACTCATTTAAGGCTGCTCATACACCCTCTCATCACTTCTTTCTATCTTACTTATCCTTCCTATAATCAGCTTTTCCTTCAATCAGCTTTTCTTCTTCTCTCCGTCTTCCCATGTCCCATTTTCTTAAACTTTTTCGCAGGTTCATTTTCAACGGTTTATCTTTACGGTACCCTATCATGCTCCTCTTATCTCAATCAAAATAATGATTTTAATCATTATCATTTTCAAATCAATTTTACATGTCAATTACGGCGCTGTATGACTTATAGTCTCAACAGGAAATCTAATATTACCAGGTTGGGTTTAAGTGAAAATCTTAAGTAGTTAAAATACCGTACTTAATCATTAAATACTCCATGGTGGTCTAATTGGTTACTTAGAAAATAATTGATATATACATTATAATAGATGTTGAGATTAGGATGAGTATTGGACGAAAAATGTATTTTGATGCCAACTAATGGACTGAAACAATGCCATTGTTGTTACTGTATAATATGTTGTACAGGCGTATATACAGTATACTATAGTTTTCATCCTAGATTACATTTACCTTTCGGGTCAACCCTAATTTAGAAAAATATTTTCCATAAACTTTCTGTTAAAATAAGACACGTTAATGTAATAATAATGCATTCATAACTTATAAAAATAATAATTATTGATGGAAAAAAAAACACAGAAAGTAAAACAAAGTTCCAAAACAGTTTTGTAGCGATCTGAAAATCTCTTCACATATGTTATGATGATGCTTATGATATTGCATATTTATCTACTTCATTATCTAATAATAATGACATTAATAAAATCCATGTATCTATTCTTTATACTACAAACGACTTTCATTACTTTTACAGTTTTGTAAACTCCCATTTCAAATTAGAATTGGTTTTCACACAAATGATAGTTCGCAAGTTCAACACCTAAAAACCATGACTCCTATTTTCTACACAGTATTAACAGCTTGTGTATATATTGAAATTACATATCTGTTTGTTTCCTTATTAAGATGTTCATTAACCAAATACACGTTCTTGTTGGCGCGGCACCTTAGTCAACGCACCCCATGTGGGAATTCCTCGTCGACGGAACAACAAAACAAATTGAATTTTGTTAATAATGAATATAACAAATGAATAACAAATGAAAGAGTTTGCATTAGAGTGGTAAATGGAATATTAGATATTATATTGCCTTAATCAACAATATGTTTCTTTTCTAGTATACTTCAAAAAATGAATAAAACATATGATAACAGGATATCGAAGATGAGTTCATTAATTTCCACATGCAATTAACGCCGCGTTTAAAAAAATATATTGTGAATTTACCAGAATATTTTAACAAAAACTGAATGAAGTACGGTTCGATGATTTAAAGCAGTGTCTTTATAATCAAAAGGTCAAGGGTTCCAGTCTGATGCTAGTCTAATTATATAATGTATGGTTTACTCTTGATCAATGCTTATTCCTTTGGGCAACAACATGCACCTGAATTTAAAATATCCATAATCAAGATAAAAACCTCTAAAAACAGGTGAGATTGAGACAGTATGAAGCTGAAAAATACAACAAAAAAAACTTAAGAAATGCACATAAAAGCTACGGTATCATAACATTAATTAATACAGTGAGAGATTCTGGATTTTGAAATTAGAAAGGGAGAGGAGGTGGGAGGGGTTGGTTTGAGGGACTAAATGTGAAATTAAACACAAAACTTAAGACAACATCCTATCGTTTGCATTGTAGTTTCCAAAATGTTAGGGTTGGATCTGCCTAGATGCAATTTCAATATCAACAAAATGCTTTAGACAGTAAATTATGCTAATGGTTGACCATCCTACTGAAGGGCATGTACAATTAGTATAATTAACAGAAGTACTTTGAACAAGATACTTGTCTCAAATTTCAATCAATACTCTACCTGTATGTTCTTATTTTAATAAACATTTCTAGAATCTTGATTTGACTAAAAAGATGAATTCTCAAGGCTATTGAATCGATGACGTTTGTAAGTAAATAAATATGATCTAAAATAGGAAAACTACTTTGCCATCAGACTATCACAACATACATTTTATTATTGAATTTAATTATAACAGAAATAATCTATAAAGAATGAGTAATTATGGAAAAGCAAAATATGATTAAAAATGCTATGACAATACTGATAATAAGTAGTAATAATTAATTATAATTTATTACTGATTTTAGATGAATTACACTTTTAGAATTTAGCTAATATGGTTATGCCAAATAATGGATGGCTACATATACAGAATATTCATGTAACCAATGAAATACATGAATTCGGTAACATGAAGTGAAGGATAAATGCATGAATGAAATTGCATTGTTAAATATGGTAATATTAATAATAGATATTAATAATTATATAAATAAGATGAAAGTCATTATGGTAGAGCTCTATGGCTGCTTATAATCCAATAGCAACCCCTACTTTATACTAACCCATTTTAGTACCTCAATTTAGTACTAGTTCATCATGTGCCTAAATATGGGCATAGAATAATAATGTCAAAATCTATGCATATAACAGTAACCCAGTACAGTAGAAGTGTATCAAAAGTGTACTAATTAATAATAATAATAATAATAATAATAATAGTTCATTCTTATATAGCGCATATAAGCAAGCTTTCAATGCGCTGAACATTATTACCCCAGTCATTGCTGGATCAAACACCTATGGAAACATACTCCCATATATGCAGCTAGTAATCAGCGCAAAGTTGTGTCTTGATCTAACCGGGTTCCCAATTATACACCTGGGTGGAGAGAGGCAAACGTTCCCTGAATAGGGGGGGGGGGGGGGGGGCAAAAAGAAGGGGGTTCTACTACTGTATTAGTAAATGCATGGTTTTGTTTCTAAGATCAGATAGCCAAACAATATGCATGTTGGAAGTAATATCATACTACCTCAGTGGGTTCCCAACCTTTTAATTAATTTCATCATCATCAGTCGGCTCGCAGGCGACTACAAGCTTTCTCCAGTTGGTTCTCTGCCTTCCTGGTTTTCTTTTCCCATGTTGAATAAATTTACCATGACATTAAGGAGAATTTTAAATGAAAATGTGTTTAGATTTTTTGTTTTTGTTTTATTTACAGACTACAATATGTTTCATAAGTCTCAAATTATTTCTAGGTAACCTTGAGCTTTTAATTGTTTCATGTTTTCATTGCTTTTAGCTTGCGTTGCCTAGCATTGTCAAGGTCACACACTTACCAAACTTGTTAATGATCCTCGAATGTCTCTCCCTTTGGGGGATACGTGCGAAGACACGTGAAAATGACGACATATTTATTAAATTATCTCTGTCACTCGATGCTAAGTGTACAACAATGAGCAATCTTTTTGCAATTTTTCAATCGCTGATGAGCAGACGAGTCATTTTTGACGCGCAGTCGAGTCATCTCTGACTGACGCGCAATCGAGCTAAATATAAAAATACACTTTACAAATATAAACCTCAATGATAAAGTGACAGCTTTCAAACACTCTATAGAAAGACATTTAAAACATCGTCCATTTGTTCTTCAAGAACTAATTCAGTGAAATTTTTCACACCATCAAGCATGATGTATTTTTATACTCAAAGAAAGATTATCTTGATCACTAAAACAAGTTCATCAAAGTATTTTTATACTTCATTTGACATTTCTTAAAGTGAAGAATAACGGAACATAGAACATAGAAACATAATAAAATATTTGAACATCAATATGCTCTGATATCCAAATTTAACAACATGTAAAGTGTATAACCCTAGTAAATCTATAAGAAACATCCCCGAAAGACAAAACTAGATACTGTGGACATATCACTTGCAAAAATCTGGAATAACTTACAGTATTGCAAGATCTATTATAATGTCAACATTTTCAACATTATTTTATAAATAAATGTTCTACCACTAGAAATATGGTCGAGGTGAACTTGAACCTGTGGCGATTTTATGGCTACGGTGTGTAGCATCACTTACTTACTGCCAAACGGCCAATGGAGTGTTTTGAGTATATTGCTAAGAACAGAAATCCATTTAACAAAATATAAACCAATTCGGTTATAGAAAAATGGAATGATAATGGAAACAATAAATATAATGTATAAAACAGAAGGAAAAGGAGGAAGGTTAAAGGAGGAAACAAAAAATGGTGACAGACGTAAAATACTGTATAAAGTTTTTAAAAGTTTATTACAAAAAAAGCAAGATAATGTCGTTGATCCTATAAAACTAATATATTACTTGCGCATCTGTCGTGACATTTAAGAATTATCAGGTAAATAAATTCAGTTGATTACAATTAATGAAATTGTCATGTAATACACCATTTAAATGTCACGTCATCTGGATACGTGCAACGCATAAAAGACAGTATTAATTAACATTCAAGCAACATTCAATACAAGAAAAAAAAAAGTGATTAAAAAAAGGAAATAACATTTGATATCACTTGGTAAGAAAAAAAAATAAATAAAAACTAAATTAATAAATATTTAAGATTTCAATGACATAAACAATTTATATAAATTAATTGATTGCGATAGTTTTTGATGATGATTTTTAAACTGTCATCTGTAACTTATAGAACAAGGTACTGTAGCTCTATTTTTTTTTATTTGCTACAGTTCGAGCGCACTGGTGAAAATATTTCTTCTGTAAAACTGTATAAATAAAGTCAAATAAACAATGCTGTGTAATATTTTTATAATGCTCACGATAACATAAATATAATTTTACAACAATTCATATATTAATAATGTGATTAAATCCATTGGTAAAACGGATGTGCATTATACATTGTTTATTCATAGCCTAGTTATGGGCAAGGCAGTCTAATGCCAGCTTTATCCATATCAATGAGCATTTAAATTAATTACCTCAACGTCTCTATACTGATTTTCATAATTATACCTAATAGCAGTTTTATTATGATTTATAAATCAAAGAATTTTGCATTTTGATTGACAGATATTCTCACAGGACTGAATAGAATTGCACCTAGTGTAAAATCCTAATGGCCTTCAGATTAAACAGTCTATTTGTAATTTCTGAATACTGTTATCAATTTTGATAATGACAACATAATCTATTCAGGTGAGTCACTCTTCATTTTCCACACATAATTTCTGAATTTTTCCTGTCTGTATTTATGCTACACTGTAGATATTTATACTAGAGCTAATAACGAAAATGAATGTTGGTTGAAACGTAAACAAGTTTGTTGGGCGAGTAACGATACATTAAAATAAGCATCTTTTTCCAAAACACTCATACAAAGGGTCACACATCTTGACGACCCACAAAAGTGTCCCCTTAATGGAGGTTGGCCCTACTGGTAACACATATATCACGTGAAGATGCCATGATCACTGTTGGCAAACCAAGCTGACATCACAACCTTGAGAAAGTGCGATGATAACGCATGAAACGTTTCAACGTAACCTTTTTCCTTCACCATAAACAAAATTATTATCAAATAATATTTGTTGGAAGGAGATGAATTTTTTCAATCTTAACACATATTATTGTCCCTAATAAATTTCATGGAAAAGTGTACCTCTAATATTAATAGGGACGCCCCTGAATAGTATATCAATATTATTATTTACGACACAATAGTTTTGGTAATTTATTCGTTATTGTTATCGTTATAGAGTTTAATTGGTTGTACATCATTATCAGGAGGTACAGTAGTATACAAGATTACATTAACATTTTATCTGCTACTTTAATGCACAGTTATAATAACATGCGATAAACATTATCCCTGCAAATGAAAACAGTTGATTAGTATGCAGGTACAGCAGTCCAAATCACGGAGAAGGAATATAGCTCATACAGGTATCGCAAGATCCACTGATTAATCTAACATTAGAGGAGTAACTAAAAAATGACAACTGTGAGGAGATCATAACTGATTCTAAGTTACATCCTTTGTTAGAAATTTTTTGCCAAGAATTTAATACATACTTATTCTTGTTAATGTTCTAATAAATGCTAAAACGTAGATGCTGCTGCACGGTTGTCAATTTTTGGCATTATTAACTCATCCCATAGTATAAATATTATGTAATTGTTCTGAAAACGTGTGTTAGCTAAAAAGCGTTGGTGGCTATTGGCATTGAACAAAGGAAAGAGTCATAAAGCAAAAAGAACTTTAATAATTCCAAAAACAATACTTTATCAGAATATCTACTCAACGTTGATTATCATATTAAACTTGATGTATAATTTCCTTCTTCCCATAGTGGTTCAACAATACAAGAAATCATGAGTGTAAGTGTTGATGTATTCCAAATGGTCCAACAAGGAGATACAGCATGGTGGAGCTGTGTCTTGGTAGCTATACACGTTTGCCTTCTAAGGTTCAATCCTGACCTAGTGCCATAGTTGTAACTCACGACTTCTCATGCTAGAACAATGTCCTGCACATTAATTAAGCTTGGTTCCCACTAGGACGCCACACAAGGATGTAGATGCAACCTGTGACAAGTGATTTGACAAATGACAATCGATAGATTATTCGAAGTGTCACTTGTGATTGGTCAATCGTTTGCGCTGCAGGCTTACGTCATTGCGTTGCATCCTAGTGCGAGAACCAAGCTTTAGTGGAAAGTAAAATTACTGCACTCCCTAAGCCTCAAATAAGAAATTTTACAAAGGAATACATGTATTGAATTGTATGGTATTAACAACAATAAGTATGTATTAAATTCTTGGCAACAAATTTCTATTTCTGTATGGTATTGAACTCAATCTCAACATTATTAGTTAAATATTATTATCTAGCAATTGTTGCTAAAATCCTAAATGATCAGTGCCGGCAAGATGTTAATCCAGGGATAACTAAAACACCTGATAGAACAAGTTCTTAAGAATGTGCTTAACAGAGAAAGACATTTTAGGCCTAATAGGTAAATCCTCCAACATGATAATAGAGCTTGTAAACTAATGATTGTAAATCACTGTGCACAGATATAGTAGACACTTTGAATAGCTATAATAACTTATTTCTTTTTTTATTCTTTATACTGGGAAGCCTGTTCAGTAATAAACTACTGTTCTCCTACAGTGCCCAGTTGATGTGTAATTTTAATCACACAAACTACAGATAAACAGTGTGTGTGTACTTGTACACCGGGATAACTCTCTATACTCGTCTCGAAAGATGGACAGTACTAGGTTTTTTAAAGTGCACATGAGCTAGATGTGTACACTAGACCTACGGTTATATTCCTTATTCGAGAAGACCAAAACCATGGAGCGAATGAGCCTCGGACCCTGGGCGATGTTATGGCTACATAATTACGGTTCCACTGTCTTAACCGCTCATACAAAGATTAAAAAGAACCCCAAAAGCCAGGTCTACTAGTCATATTAAACTAAACATAATAGTTCTGTTATTTTTTGTTGTTGATCACAACCTTTACCACAACTGGATGTTCATTAGCAGGTCAAGGGGATGAATAAGCCTGCTAACAATGACATAGCACTTGTTCACACTTTGTAATATCGCAAGGGCTCATTTGTACCACATAATACCATATTTTGAGAATATGCAGTGCAAGATATAATGAACGCTATCTATAGTTGACCCGCTTCTGCGGAATTCAGTAAAGTACTATTTTAAAATTCTAAATTCTCATTTTGATCTAGGCACTTCAGTTTATGTTTGATGAGTGGTGTGACGCTCTGTCTACACTATCAAACTTTATGTGACAAAAATAGTGTGATGTGGTCATACAGTATATGGACACAATGACATCATAGATCAGTAACATATTTGGGTACATCACACTTTTTTTGATAGCGTAGAAAGAGCTTTAAACCTAATATCGATTCACTCAAAATTCATTACTCTTCTCCTCGCACATTGAACTTTTTACTTTCAATAAATTAGTTACAGTTGTAGATAACATATCTTATCACCCTTTGCAAAGTACTTTTCTCGATAAATTAACAGACATACATTCCTCACTCACAGATATCATACAGCCGTAGGTGATAGCTTTAGTTGATATCACAACGTTTACTTGGATTTTGTTACTCAAAGTTTCTAGGATCATCACATACACTAACTGTTGATTTCAATAATTCTGTATTATCGTTTATGAATTTTTCCATTTGTTATTATGAACTTATGTATTTAATCAAAGAAAATTAAAAAATCTAAACTGCTAAATGATAATCATTGAAGATGATAATGATGAACTGATTAATATCATTTATCAATATAGCCATTTACGATGTTACATTAATTATAAATATATGTTTAAAGGAAATGTTAATTCATTTTAATAACGATGGCAAAACCTTGATGATGATGATGATAAAGATAATGATTATATTAAAAAATATTGCAGATTATACGTCATTGATTATATTATGATAATCTGGATGATGAGATTGACATTAAGGACATTGTAATAATAATAATCAATCAACGACAATGATAATGAAGTCAAAGGCAAACACAATAAAAATGAAAATACTCAGTAACATTATCATGTACCATCGTTTAAAATCATGAATGTCTAATAATATTCAAATTTGCATAATATATGCAAATTTATTCAGAATGAAAAGAAAGATTTATGAAAATATTGATCTGTCACTTTGACATGAATTGAAAGCCATCTTTGCCCATTATTGCCAATCTACTGGTATTCATTACAGCAGATTATTCTAACACTAACTAGCTTACGACTGCGACGATGTCGGCTATACATTTCATCGCCTCACTTGGCCATCGGGGCTTTCATTATCAGCCTGATTACAAAAAAAAATGTTTTTATAATCTACACTATAATCACACTGGGGGAGTTTTCACATTATGAACCTAATAATAGGTATGGGGGAGTATTTTGTAACACAATAAAGTCTGATAAAAGAATTTTTAATGTGCGAATTTATGAAAAACAACAAGTCATAAGAATGTTTATGAAACACACCTACGTGCATCCTTGCCATTTGATGTACAATATATTGTTAAATGTCTATAGCAACAATTGTTTGCATTTAATGCGGTAGGCATTAGGCACAGGAAACACTGTAGAATTTTTATTTTTTATTTATTTATTCGACTTCTCACTAACTCAGTTAGTGAAGGATCTGGACCAACAGGTGGTAAACACCTCTAAAACGGCCCAGTCCCAATTTGCACAGTGGCTGTGTGTGACAATGGCTGTGTTTGTGTGGACTGTGTTCTTTAAAGTGCGCATGAGCTATGTGTACACTGGACCTACACGGTTCCACTGTCTTAACCGCTCGGCCACTCACTCACTCACTCACTCACTCACTCACTCACTCACTGCGTCGTCTTCAACTGCTATGTCCTCAAATATTGAATGGCCTACTAATAATTCGGTTAAAGTTTACTCTACAATTAGATACATGTTATGTTATAAAAAGTATGACTTGTATAATAAATGTCTATTTTAACGATTTCTTTGCAATGCGCTAGACCAAATAACGTACAAAAGGAAACATAACTGAAGAGTGTACCATCTAATACTGCTCTCTCTCTCGAATGGCCTACTAATAATTTGGTTTACTCTATAACACTATACATGTTATAAAAAGTAAAGAAATCAAGTGATTGTATGTTGAATGGGGGAAAGCTTGTCCTATTCAACCCGACTGCCTCGTCAATTGTCTATCCACATTCAACTCATAAATATTCATTATTTGTAAAATAATAGAGATATTAAATTGGTTTTTCTCATAGGAACCTGGGGTTCAAAAGTTGGTATGCCTATGGTGGATAAAATAAAGGATACCTTTGTTCCTACAGGATGTCAATGATGTAGCTATAATGATAATGAGGAAGAAGGATACAATAAAACAGAGCTATTAAGGTACAAAAACACAATATCAACACACTTTCAAAGCAATGAGTAGGATAATGATCTATATCTATACTTGTTGAAAGTTTTATGAATAAATTAAGAAATAACATTTGGAAATCATCAAATGGATAAAATCCTTGTATACATTATTTGGTGACAGATGAAGAATCAGTCCATGTGTACACTATCAAACTTATGTGACAAAAAAAATGTGATGTGCCCATATATGGATATGATGTCATATCACTACCATATTTAAGCCTATCACTGCCATATTTTTGTTGTCAACAGAGCTTTACATTGGATGTTGAGCTAAGAAATGTCATTCGTCTTACGTGGTATTAAAATTTGGGTACGAGCATCTCAACATAGTTAAGTCTTGCAGTTATCTAATTTTAAACCTCCATGGTTAAGTTCACAATCTTATATGCAACAGTTGTAGGAAGAGTTCAAGACATAAAACTACACAATGTAGCTAAGTGGGTGTCAAACATTTACAGGCGAGTGGGGAAAACAACAGCACTTTCAATTAATACCAAAAGGTGTCTTGAGTAGATGCTATGTTGAAGTTAAGTTGGATGGATGAAAGACCAAAAAACAAGCTCCAGATAGAAAAAATTGAAAATGGGTTCTTTCACTCACCTTAACCAAAATTAAATTCATGCTACAGAAACTATTTTGAAAATAATCAATTGATAGAATTAAATTAAGTTTAAAAACCAGAAAAGGTAGTTTATCATTCCCCATCCTTGACAGAAAGCATCACTAACAAAATGAATTATATTTCTGTAATTGAAATTTATTAACTTTCAACATGGCTGTCATGTAACAATGTCTTTGTAAAACAAGTCTACGTTTATGATAACATGAATCATGGTTAGCACATGACTGAGTGTTCATTAATAGTTCCTTGACGGCGTGACTCATTTTGTCAGTTTCTATCCAAAATTAAATTTTTAAAATAGTGTTGCTCAAAAAATTATAAAATTGTCTTGTAACAAACTATAACAAGTGTAAGTACGGTTTGTGTTCATAAATCATTTGGTAAAAACAGTAATTTAATTTATTTAATATTGGCTATATTTAAAAAATATATATAAATTATTTATCTATTGGAAAGTGATATTATATTGAAATTTACAATGCAAAGATAGGACATTAGGTTTAACTTCATTTAACAATATTATAGGACCTGGGCACCACTTAGTTCAAAATCTTAAGCTCTGTGAAAAAAAAAAAGTGATGTGCCTAAACATGAACATGATGATGTCATATCACTACCATATTTGGGTATATTACTACCATATTTAGGCACATCACACTACTTTAGTTTGTTGCGTAGACAGAGCTTTAGATTCGACACTGGGATTAACTTTCATTACAGATCAAGAAATACAAAAATACAAAAAAAAATATATTGAAACCAAAACATAGCCTCTTGCCACATGTAGATATGATACACACACACACACACACACACATGGCGGAAATGGTAGTAAAGAAAGTAAACAGTAGCTAGAAGTAGGCAGGTAATGCAGTAATCTCTATTCTGAACAAACGTTCAAAGTCTATCCAAAGACCAACCACCATTATGTTAACAATCTCCAGACTAAATAAATAAAACATTGCTTGAAAACTTAACAGTTCAGATCATAACAGCACTACAATGACTAATAAATAATTAACCAAAACAAATTATTACAGTTTAAGGGAAATAAAAATATAATATTATTATACTTCAACACACACTTCAGATTGTAAAGCAAACTATACTATATATACATAGTAGCAACAATTTTCCAGAAAATAATTTTAAAGAGATTCCGGTTGAAAAAAAAAACCAGATGCTAAATCTTATTCTATGCTTAAATTATAAAAATATGAACTTTTATTAAACATGAATTGTTTTCAATCATTTTAATAGATAAACGCTATTGTTTAAATAGTAAATGCCGTTGCATCCTTGACACTGATGGGCTTATAATCCTAATTCTGTCATATGGATGAAATATTATTTTTTAAACATCTTTTGTTTATAAACACAACACTTTGCGTAATTATTATTTTAAAATTACCAGAAATATCGGCTAAAAGAGGAAATAGCAGTGGAAAAAGGAAATCCTAATTTGAATTTAAGTATCCGGTTCACTTTATTTTAAATTTTAATAATATTAATCAGCAAATAGTATACTGAATGAAGTATTTGAACATTTACAGCATTGCAATACCTCATATTTTGGAAAAAAGAGAAACCTACAATATATTAAACATACTAAACACAGGTTAGAAATGCATTTAAGGGGTAGGGGATGGGGTGAATGTTTTGTTGCAATATGGACACTAGTCTTCTACGACTGATAACATTAACATTTCATTCTTTTTATTAAATTTCTGAAACACGTTTTGATACCTTTTAAATTATAATTATTGTTTTATATTAAGGATATGATACAGTTACATCATTAACATTTATAGAATAGATATTTCATCTAGTATAATCATTCAACAAACATACAATATTAATTAATTATTTTGATACTTTAACACCACTGTTTCTATAAAATATTATCATTCAAACGGCATACTGTAGAATCGTTTTATTATTCGATATTTCTAACATTTTGACATTTGCTCATGATTTACTTTCCTATCATCATGACGGAATTCATATAAACCGTCGTATTATTTGATATACTACGCGATCCTAATAGCTCAAGCATTTGTTTAATATCTCTCCGTCAATCTGTCTGCTACAAAACATAGATAACTTTATCGCATCCAGGCATCCATATCGAGGGAAAAAGGAACTAAGTTCCATATGAATATATAGTGTTGTTTAATTTAAACAGCTTTAACAGAAAAAACAGATAGTTTGAAAGGAAAATCTACAAATTAGTAGATGAATAAACATTCTGTTTAATTATAAATAAACTTCTGTTTAATATTTGTAATCCAAATTATCAACCTTTGACCTACACATTCATCAAGCATCATTGCAAAGCAGATAGAACTTTGTACTTTTTGACGATAAACGCTACATTAAATGATCAATATGAAACAGTAAAGACAACAACATAATTGGCACAACTGACGCTCGAACTGAGCATCCTCGGTTTAATATGCACACACCCTTACCACTAGACCACCATACTTAGTATGGATATAAAAGCTTTTTTCATCCTGTATTGTTTTATCATTACTATATTATGTGGAATAGGAAATCATCTTCTTATAATAGAGAACGATAGGATAGGTGACGGGGAATTGAGATTTGGTCACATTCTATTCCAATCAGAAATAGATTAAAGATGTATTGTCCCTTTGACTAATTCCCAAAAAATAAAAAATAAAAGATTTCGAAAAAAGGTGGGTCATTTTGAAGTATCATAATAGTTATTAACTATCACCAAAAATTTTTCAAAAAAAAAAAAAATTAACTGAAATACATACGTTTTTTTGTTACAAAAATAACTTTGACTTCCAGTCAAAGTTTTCAATCAAAACATATCCCATAATGAAACGCGCTTGTTTGGCTACTCTGTATGCATAATCATAAAACTTCCTCATGATCTGTGTGAAAATACCTTCTTAACCGTGACGAGTTGTAAACAATCCTAATTTAGCATATGCATACTCATGGTTTGAAATCTTTGTTTACTTTCGCTCGTGACGATTTTCCAGATGAAATGTAATCAAACTAATTTACCTGTTAATTACGTAAACTTGTTGTTTTTGGCTCGAATTTTCGACTTAAAGTGAAAAACTTTAATATTACTTTGATATGGCCACTTTAAATTTAGAATATTTTGACCTTCATTTTTTTGTGTTTCAAGGGACAATACATTGATCAATTTCACCAGCTTAATTAGGAAGATGGGCAGTACATTATCATCATTATCCTCATTATAAACCGGATACAAGTGAAGTGTCAATTAATATGCCTTTTTTAAACCATTAAGATACTAATAAAATTCTCTTTCAGATTCAACAATTTATTTGTACCTTACCTATAAACATTTTAACATGATTTACTGTCAAATAAAAATAGAATTGAGGTACATGATGCTATGCAAGTTATTCACAAGATTGTTTGAACATTCAAAACATTTTCATTCACGTTGTATGCTATGTTTATTGTACTAGCACATACAAACTCTAAACATAACATACAGTAATAATAAATATCCTACCTGGTACACTTCGTGATTGTCTAAGTTGATGGCGCGCTTTAGGGGGTTCGGACGATGCTCGTCTACGGACCCGCAAAAACACTTTATCATCCTGGTCATCATTTGAAGTATCCTTTCGTTTACGTGACCGCCTGAAGCTTGATCGTAATCTTTGGGTTACACTTTTTCTTCGCCCTCTATTCTCAAATTCCTCGCAACCAACTCTTTTCGAGTCGATATGCGATAGAGTTGATGCTTTGCGTTTTTTTTCAACATGTTCTTCGTCATCGGATGAGCCTATAAAATACGTAGGTTGACGGTTTTCTTCTTTCGGTCTTGTGATACGCCACGACCTATTCCGAGTTAAACGAGTTCCTTCATTCTCATCTCCGCTACCTTGGTTCCCTTGCTCTCGCGGTTGTGAATGGCTACGACGCGACCGTCTTAGACTTGATTTAAACATTTTACAATTCTTGTTTTACAATACAAAATTGTGCAAATATTACGTAAAGATTCCATATATATAATCCTAATAGCGTTCAGTTCTGGATAACTTTGTAACGTCCTTATCAAAAGTCTAGGCCGCCTACCTGTATCATTTGAATAATGTTTGTGCTTATCAGTAACAAATTCCAATATAGTTCACCTAGGTCTTGTGGTAGGCCTGCACACTTGCCACTTGCAATGTTGATACTTTTTGAATAGTGTTGTTGTTTTTCTGAATGAGTGAGAAATGGATCCAAGAGCTTACCTGTGCTAAACCGCCCCTGGGCTAAGCCTGTAGGTTAATAGATATCGATGACACCTAGCATTCATATAGTCCATAGCTCAAAGTCAATCCAACTAATCACACAACACAGTAGACATAAAAGCATAGACAAGCATCAGTCAGTTAACATGATGAGGTTTTGTGTTTTGAAGTACTCTTGTTCTTCAGAGCAGAAAAAATGAATGAATATATTGACAGGCTATCGCTAGAGAATAGGTGGGTTATTACACTGCCTTTGATCTGAAAGACCTCTTCCTACGACTCAACCATTATCACAATAGGGGTGATTCACACAGCACTAATTGATTCCACATAGCTGGCATAGTTTTGGTTTCTGTCTCAACAGTATCTGTATTTATTCTTTTTATTAAATTTCCGAAACATGTTTTGATATTTTAAAATTATAATTATTGTTTTATATTGAGGATATGCACATGATTGTCATATTCCTTCAAAACATGTGATACAATGCATCATGTTATTTTTTAATGAAAGCAATAGATCAAATTCATGCAATAAAGTATAATGAACGTAAATAAGAGAGCAGAGAAAATAAATAGGCTGAACTTTTAGTTTTGTGTATAGTAGTACAATCGCTTTTGTTTTGTTTGTTGTTTTTTTTACATTTAAAAACAAAATTGAAATAAAAAATATTTTTCAGAGGGACAATATATCATTAAAACTGTTACGTCAATAAGCGAGCAGCGTTTTTTGTAAGAAATACTTCTTGTTTTATTACTATAATGTAGTTTATTATTATTATTATTATTATATTTATATAGTGCTATTCCAAATTAATGTAAAATGATCAAAGCGCATATGTTGCTATATGCATATGTTGCTATATTTTGTGGAAATTGAAATAAAATATTGTTTATTCTACAGTAAGTTTTTGTGGGGTTTTTTTTTTTTTTTTTTTTAAAGCAAATCAAGTAATAGTTTACATTTCATAAATGAATTTTTAATTTATCTGTATTTCTGTTTGAATACCGGGAGTTTCATATACATATTTCTAATTTTGTTGAATTGATAATCGACCATGTTATCCTTATTTCCAATTGGTCGATATTAAAAACATTTTTCAAAAATAAAGTTGATTTACAAGCTCTTTTGAACAATTATTATTTTTAAACCAAATTTGAGAACATGCGTTTAAACCTGAAAAGTGGTAAACAAAACATAGTATGAAATTTAAGTAAACTAGTTGACTGCTTACTTAAGTGTATGGATTTGGAAACAAGCAGGTGTGTATAGACTGTAATAAGACGAAGCTAAGTAAAGTAAATAACGCACAAGATGACTCACGCCAATAAATACAACCACCCCTCCCTTCAATCAAAGTAATAATAGGATAAAACCTTAATATCACAACGGTATCAGATATCTCACAGAGCATATTGGATTTATCTTGAATTGTATGTCTCTGAATTCCATTTAAATTGAAAATACATTTTGCAAAACAATTTTGTAAAAACCATTTCATTATCCGTCATGTTGCATTCATTGAATGTCATACTAAAATATTGAAATATTGCAACGATATCAAATATCAAGATATATGTCCAACATTTTAAGGAATTCTATTTCCCTGAAATTTTAATGCTGAAAATAATTCCATTTTTAGAATAATTTGAATGTAACATAAAGTTTAAAAGAATAAGAAATGATATTTAATATGATTATGATTTATCACAGTAGTATCAAATATCATCACCAGATTTTTATTTCTAAATTATGCTTCATTTTCAAAATAAATCAAAATTTGATATCTAAAATGTTTGATATCTTGCAAACATGAAATATGTTGAAATTTAAGTTTTTTTATGTTCTCTGCTTATACTATGCGCTTTTTTTTCTAAATATTGATTTAAAATATTTTATATAATGAATAATAAACCAACGTTATTACATTTCTTAATACATTTGACACATATCCTATTCACACTTTAAATGTACATTTGCTACTATATGCATAATGTTATGAACTCAGATGAGATAAAAAGGCATTTAAACACAATATGGCCGTTATTAGTTACATTTAAAAACCATCTTTGTGTACATGATGTTTACAAAAAGTGATTAATCCCTCTACGTATAGCGCTTTCAAAATACTAATAGCAAAACAGACCAGGGTGCACGCTATCCAACACGCTGTGCTAGGCTACTTAGGTGTAGGGATATTAGTAGCACCCTGCAAACCTACCCTATTCTCAGTGCCGTATCTCCACATTTGTACAGTATTTGTACAGTATCATATGTAAATTTATAATACAGCATCTCATATGAAGTTAGGGTATAAAAGGTATAATGTGCCCAAATATGGTAGTAATATGCTCAAATATGGTAGTGATATGACATTATCATGTCCGTATATGGGTACATCACATTTTGTTGTCATGGGCATAACAGAATCTGAACACATTTAAATAACCATATCACGAATTGGCTGGAAAATCAAAGTAATGGACATATGCTAATGAATTTTTTTTATCTGCCGTTAATTCACAATTTATGCATCCAGGTAGAAATTAATTAATTTTTGTAATAATAATACATTATAAGTAGGTCAACAAGTTATTAGTATCTAATTATATATGCCACCACACCCTAAATTTATATCCATTCACCAAGTGATTATCTACAAAACACAATCTGTTATTTGCAACAAGCTCGATTTAAAATGTCTTTATTCCATACTGACTGCATTACTTCATTAATCCATTTGTTATCCACCCACAAAATATAAAACAATAATTTATTCCCCTATGTGGATAATGGTACAGTCCATTGATCAATGATCTGTCTATGGGAACTACTAGTATGGCATAAGTCAAGTGGAAATGTGTAATTACCCTTTATAATTAACACATACACATACTAATTTTTGAAATACTGTATGAATTGTATGTTTGAGGAACAAAATAATTTTCATTAATAAAATGAATTGGTATAATGATGAACAAATTTCAAAATTATGTTATGAAAAAGTTAATATATGATGATACTCACAAATGCAACATGCATGTATAGAAAAAAGCAATTTCTGCATTACTCTACATTGACTAAATAATACAAATTTAGAAATATGACACAGGTCTTAACTTTCCCAACATTGGTCTTTCTTAGGCTGACATCTGATTTTCCAGAAATTCAGATATTCTTAAATGCCATTTATAGGGAGAAAAATTTGGACTTTTAGAGTTAAAGCAAAGCCTGGTTTTCTATATATTTTGTTTATGAAATGTTTTGGTGTTGAAAATAACTAAAAAGTTAAAAAGTAAAATCAAAAGTTGAAAAATAGAAAAAAACTCTTCAAACATAGATGGCAGTAGACAGAAATGTTTAACTATCATTGCTTGAAAAAGTTCAGTGAATATTGAGGGCAGCAGACTGAATCTAAATGTTACCTTGTTCAGGATAGTTTGAAAGCAGTCATGATTTGACGGTTTTCAGAAATGACAAACCGTACACTTGGGGTTTGAGTAGTTAAGATCCGACACTCAGTCCTAGTATCCTTGACGCCTGCAGTTGACCCCGATGTCTTGTTTGATGAGGGCGACGAAGGGTGATGAATGTTAATTCTCTATTTAGTAAACTAGTAATTTAAATGTTGTCTTTAAATGTTAACTACATTTTAATTACACATTTGCCGTTTAAATCGAAATTACTGTACAAAGGAATTCTTATTTTTATTAATAATTGTTTTTACTACTTTTTTTTTAATGATTTTTTTTCCAACGGGCCCTTACAATAACATTTTTGTATGTTTCAAACTTAGTAAATATTTGCTCATTAAATGGCATTGATATGTCTAGCAAGTAGTGACCATGACATTGAACCACTTGGCAACTGGCAGAAAAAGACCAAGGATTTTTACCAAATAACATGTGACCATGGTACAGTTACTCATTTATACATTATTATTCACTTGAATAAAAGAACATACTGTGCATTGTTATATAGCCCCCTCTATAAAGCATTTTTATGTAAAGTCTATCAAAACTTTTAAACTAAAATTGATCATACCTAATTATTTAACCTACGGTCATCACATTTTACAAAATAGCAACAAACACAAATCTACTACTACTGATGCTGGCTACGTAATTTCCAACAAATTGTCCTAGTCTGAGGCCTATTCTTTCCTAACACTTTTTCTGCTTAGTCTTATACTATACTAAGACGCATCAGGAAAACAAGAGTTTGTTTAAACCCCCTGATTTACAGACTTGCACAAAATCGGAACTCCTCAAATTAGGAGGTCAATCAACTTCATTTCACTTGTAAACGCATTAATAACTCATGCTTTTAACAGCGCATTTTTCAAGCAATTTGTTTTGTTATAATCACTTTTTAGAATAAACTAAGCAGTGTCGTATTACTACCAGTTGATTAGACGACACATCTTCCACGCCCCTCGGGGGAATACCTTAGACTTGCGAGTGTCTGTGTGTATATATTTGAAGGAAAGAAGATACGAGATGCAGATGCTGTTGAAAATAACGTATACAATTTCTGCATATTATGCTATGGTAGGTATTTTTTATCACAAGTTAAAATCCAAAATACATCTGAAAGAAGTTAACTAATAATGATATATTGTATGTAACTATTGGTTTATACATTGGACATACATTACAGAAAAGAAGACTGAAAAAATTAAATACAACTTAGTATGTATTATGTTAGTGGACTCTTGCAATTCTGACTCAATAACACAAATAATACACTGATTCTATGACTTCTACTAAATGAAAAAAGATGGACATTTGTAATTGCATACAGACGACACATTTTAAGGCCCAACAATGTGTCTCTTAAAAAAGAGGTAATGACCATTAATATTAAACATATATTTTCGGTTGTTTAAATTAAACAGGCAAATGTCACCTTATGGGTGTCCTATTTACATCGGGTATCTTCATAATAAGGATGTCATCTAAATAGTGTTAATGTTCTCTTAATATGTGTGTCTTAAGGGAGGTTTTGTACTGTACTAGATTTCTGTTACATGTTCCTACTTTACATCCAATTTTAAACAAATACACATAAAGCATCGATCTCTTGTAGTTAAATCCATATTTTTCTGGATAAGGACAAAACTTGTGTAGGTGGAACATAAATAAAATAATGTTAAACATTTGTTAGACCCGTAATGGATTGTCATAACGTTTAATCATTGCTTGATGACTTTAATGCGGCATAGGAGTGTTATGGAACGTTGAGAATGAATTTACGATCACAAACCCTGCACCGTTAAGTAGAAATTGTTTCTGAATGAACTCAAGTTAATTAAACTTGGTAAATGAATTTAATGTAATATAAACGAAATTAACTTATTTATAATTTACAATAGCTAAACATAATACGTCCTTTCTAAAAATTCAAGTAATTTAATATGATTTTATTTAAAAAAAAACTTTCTCTGAAAGAGTTGAACTTACCTAATGGGATAAACAAATCCAATAAAATTATCAAATCAAATATCAACCACCAGCCAAAAAAAAAGTTTTCAGCATTATATACTTTAATATCCGACTAGCATGTATCAAAATAAATCATAGAAGAACACATGACAAAAATCAACCAATCAGATTTAACTAGTGTCGTATCTACAAGTTGCAAGGCTAAATAAAACCTTCGTTTATTGCGTACACACCCAACGCCCGCCGGTGACTAGGCATTGCCCTCTTTAACTATGTCACTCATAAAAATCACTCTTGCCAGTTATTTTAGATTCATTATACCTTTGGTGACCGCAAAGCAATTACATCCTACTTAATCCCATGGGAATGCTGTTAATCTCCTTAATCCTGATAGTAGGCGACAGCTCTGGGGTCACCGCCATATACCAGCCGTGGTCTATGCAAACCGACAAAACAAATTGGGGCTAACTGCGTATTAATATACTCATTTGCTATTTTAGCAGTTTCATATTTCTTTTCTGTTTATGTTTTCTAATGAGATGCTGTCCGATTCTAAGATATTGTCACAAAAAATGATGTTCAACATTTTTCTTAATGACTCATACAAACGAGAAACGCCTACTTTGAATTTCCTTGGAGGAAAAAAACATCCATAACTTTTTAATTCATACAAACACACAATATATTTACGAATTTGACAGGTATAGAAGAAATTTTAAACTACTAGAAAACAATTAATTGATTTGAATCTCAGTTGAGGTTGCTTTTTCTCATTCTAATTCTGTTTAAAATGTTGTTTACAAATATAAATATCACATGGGTTAGTTTTTTTATGATGGTGAAAAAACAAATGTTATCAATTACTATTTAGTTTTGGTAGTAATAATTATCCTACGACCTAGAGGACCGTAGAGGACGTAGAGGATGAGATACAATGCATCAAGTCCTTTTGTTGATATTAATTACTCTCCAATGGCACACCAAGAATTTTGAAATAGGAAGAGGAGATCATTGTTCAAATTATAAGCGGTAGGGGCGACTGAGTATGATAATAGATCTGGTATGCGGTCTACTGTAAAGAAAATAATATGTGCCTGTAATACGTATGGTTAAGGAACGATAGTCCTGTCAAGCACTTGGATGTCAGCCACTATTATCATAGGAAGTAGAAATCAAAGACGGTAAAGCCTCCTTCAGTCGGCTTGCCATGCAGGACGGTACAGCCGCCAAGTGCAATGCCTCGGGGAAAGAAGAATATAGATCATGCTAAAATAAACTAGTAAACAAAACCATCAACTTAGTTGGAGCTAAGCTAAATTCTTCAATACAGCTGTGTTACGGTATACATCATGTACTCGTTTCGCTTTTGCTCGAATGTGAAATTCAAAATCGCTAAGTGATTAGCGATCTAGTTGGCTAATTTATAAAATGTTGATTATTTCCTCGCACTAGTTGAATGGATGTTCGAAATCAGCGGCATCTAAATTTATATGGCTATTATATAATGGTAATTTAACCTTCATATATTGATGTGAGCCACTTGGCGTTATAACCCATTCAAAACTCCACATTTCTGAATACACAATCTAGATTATATAACAGCATTTGTAAATTTAGTAATTTGCATTTGAATTATTATTATACAGGAAATACGAACACAACAAATGCCAAGGCCAAGTGAAACGTCTAGTCTACTTATACAGTAAAATATTTAATATATTAAATGACCGCGAAATAATTAAAAGATTTACCACTAATTGCTCTAATTTATACAATGATGATAACTTTAAAAGACATCATTTGTAATTGTAGCTAAAGTTCAGAATAGGATTCTAAACCATTACTGGAGGATACATGACCTGAGAAGGAAATGCCTATTTCCCACAATGTAGTAAAGGATGTCAAAAATAACCTACATTTATGTCGGAACATAAAATAAAAATACTAAATATTAAAAAATAAAATAACAAATAAATATAATAACCTTTTTATTTCCAATTAACAGCAGTTTAAAAACTATAAAAACATTAATTCAATTCATTGAATTACAATCTATTTCCACAATATAACATACAGTACATGATACTACACAAACATAATGATAAACTAGTTTGTTAAAAAATAAAATAAGGTCTAAAATAATCTATTTGTTTATTAAAAAAGAAATACATGTACATTTTAATATTGATAACAACCTGAAATGATGTGCAGATAAAACTGGGTTTATTATTTTAACCTTGTACATAATTTAAAGAAAACTAGCTATTAAATTTATCAAGAAAATTATCAAAGAAAATTAGCCGACGGAAATGCATATATGCATCAATCTTCAACTCAAAACAAAGTGACTCATTATAAATGATAATGAATCTATAGCAATAAATTAGCAAATTGCGAGTCACTTTACTAATTACCTAAAATATCTTGCGGTGATTAAAACACAACATATTTAATAAAAGCTCTAGTACAAATTTGTTTCTCATAGCGGGAAACATTTAGTTTATATCAAAGATGAAAGTTTAAAAATAGAAGATGTACCTTGAGGCGTTATTGGATCGAACGAAGATTGTTTCTGTACGGCACGGTTTAAGTTAGCTCCCATTAGCTAGCAATACACACTTAAAAAAACATCAGTAAATCCTATGTTGTACCACAACCTCCATGGCTGTATCATGGCATTAGTTCTTCCATGGCTGTATGAAGTTTACGATGATGTCTTAAACTACATGCAATTGAGCAGGAACATATCTTACAAATTATCAGGTAATGGCTTTTACCTCCACTTCAACTCCCCAATGTATACCAAGCTGAGGAGGCGTGTAGGCCATGGTATAAATACTTAAATGTGCTGGGGTCTTTAAGTTCACAAGTCAAGTATAACCCCTCAACCGTAACTAAGAAATGCTCTCCCATGAAATACATAACAAATGAATAAGATACAATACACCTATAGACCTTTTACCGACATCAATTCAAACAGTAACACCACAGAACCAATAAATGTAAATGGCTCTACTAACATTAACACTTAAGTTAAATGAAATTTGGGAGCAGGCGTTCAACATACTGCATTGCCGTGTTTGCTGACGCAACAGGCCATACCATAGCACCTAACTTCTAAATATTAACTAACCAAACCCTCTCAATAATCTCTCACTATATGCCTACTATCAATTAATCGTTCCATTTTTATATCACTATTACTATGGTGCTGTCAAAGAAAATCAGAAGATTTCAGAAGTTACTTGAAATTTTCCTAATAATGATAAAGAGGGATAGGGATTCCTGAATCATAAAACACAGCCAGTGAATACAAAAATTAAATAACAGTTTTGACATAAAAAATTAAAAAACAAATACATATTTACATCAATGTATTGCAGCATAATTAACACACTTTTCATCTACATTTTGATTTAAGGAAGGCCGTTTCGCACTTTACCAATGCTAAATATAGTCATGTGTTGTATTTATACAGTATACATTGCACATGTCTAAGCAGTCGTACACCGCATGTTGTCTGTTATTATACCATCTCACCTGCGATCAAATTAATGACCTGCTTTTAAATCGTAGTCATAGCTTATGGACGTCACGGCCACAGCCAGTCACACTCAGATTAAACTATCACATATAATTATCCGAACCATCAACTGTAAATTACTCGACCAATGTAATCATAACAAAGTAAGCTTCTCAAAATATATTCAAAGTTAAGTAACAGTAAAGGTGACCACATCGTAATATTGCATAATGTCTGTATGTAGAATGTACCAGTACTGTTTATGATCGAACCCTGGACCTTGGGATTGGAAGGCAATTAGGACGTCAACCACCAAGCTACACAACTCCACTACAGGACTTTGTTGAGAACAGCAAAAATAAAAAAATTGTTAATTAAATGAGTATCGTTGATCAGCTCGACATTATGACCTTTTGTTGCAGGCCTGGAGCTTAACTTTTGCATCATAACTAGGTACTAGCATATGTTGTTTATTATTAACTCAATATTTACTTAGATTTGATGAGACAGAAGACGACTGCTGTAAACAGGTTTTTACTGAATCCAATGAATCATTCAATTATAACCCAGATACAATTTTATGCTTACTGAACTTTTAGTGCCAAAAATAAAAGAAGAGAGAAATGTCACCGGATTTTATGTATAAAAAATTGTCAAACTTACGAACAGTATCGTTAAGTATGGTAGAATAAATAAAGAGAGACGCAACATGTTTTCATAAAATTAATTAAATGCGGCTGTTTAACATTAATATGCCACATAGAATCTGACTGAATGAAACTACATACTGCTAATCATCAATAATAATCAATAACCAATAATAATCAATAATCAATAATAATATATTTCTCAAATAAAAACAAAGTACAGATAACATTTTCTAAAATAATATATAATAAATGAGAAAAGGGGTACTCCACTGGAAGCTTAAGCTTTAAAATGTGGGGTCCAGGCAACATATAAGCAAGGTAAGGTAAGAAATACCTGTGTTCAACTCCTTAAGTACAACTGCAAATACAGCAAAAGGCTGAATATGGGTCCTATACTGTATACTGTAGCTAATATTTACAAACACATATTACAGTAGAATTGTCTTCTGAATAGGGATGGGGAGGTGTTCTACTGTATAATGTATAGCATAGGGAAAACATGCCATACTGTAGTAAAAAAAGAAAGGAGGGAGGCTAAGAAGGGAACATTAAATCTATCACGGATTGATTATCTTCGGTGTTACATTTTTAGCATCAGGATTCTGTAACAGCTTAAATAACTTCACATACAAATATGTTATTCTATAACATTACTTTTTGAATATTAAAAACAAGTAGGTTACAGTATTCCTACAGTATTTATTTACATAATTTATACAAATAAAGCTGTTGACATTATGAAAAGCACTAAAGACAAATATAGTCACCTGTTCACACGGAAGACAGCTGGCGTTAAACCGACAACAAAATGCAAACTGTATCTGAAACGAGTCTACAGCACACTAACTAACGAACTTCAAAACTGTGGTCATCGAATATCAACGCACATTGGCATATAGGCTTCAATATGCATTTGGTCAATCGTTCAGAAACAGATGCATTATCAATATATTCTCTCACATGTTGATCCAAGTACTTAGCATAATAATGACTACATATGTGTTATGTATCCGCAAAAAAATATCTTCAACATCTTAATGAGACCCTTAAAGTAGTTTATTCACAAGTGAACGTTGGATAATGGTTGCGACATGCATGGTAATGGTTAACGAATTCAGTCAACTGGATACTGTCATACTGTTAATGTTATGACACTTTTTGAATCGTTGCTTGGGTAAAGGGCAAGAAAATAACTTGTCTCTAGCATACGGGACTCAATTGCACACGGATGCAGACGATGATGAAGATGAAGAAAATGGAGATGAGATGGTACCATCTTTGCTACTGGCTAATAAGGCTTGTATGACCCAAAATTAAAAGTATAGTAATAATAATAATGTGTTTTTCAAATAGGTTTAAGGGCACGAATATTGTGAGAGGTAATTAAAGCTCTGTCTACACTATCAAATGACAAAAACAATGTGATGTACCAAAATTTGGTAGTGATATAGCCAAATATGGTAGTGATATGACATCAGCATGTTCATATGGGCACATCACATTTTTTGTCACAGAAAGTTTGATAGTGTAGACAGAGCTCAATTGAACATAGATGTAACGGCTGGGTTCAGTTCTGGGAGCTACAAAACTGGTTTGAGGAAGCAGATACTGTGAATACCTAATTGAACATACAGGAGCAGAAAGTGTGAATAGATGCCAAAGCTAGGTTAAAAATTGAGAGGCACAAGATTGATCTAAAGAAACAGAAATGAACTGGTAATGATCTTTAACAAAACATGAGAAAAAAGCAAGTCTTATCTACAAACAAACACAAAGTCAGTATCATAACAAAAATGATATTGATATTGTGCCTACAGCAATAGCATGGCCTTCTGTAAAGTGTGAATTAAAATCTCACAAATAATACTCTAACCACTTCCTCACAAACCATATAGTACTAAATCTTTTAATCAGGGCATTTGATAAGAATTAAATAATCACACACCCATCATGCAAATACACTAAATTAATTTTACAACCACATCCACACAAACAAGGATATTTAATAATTACTGTAAATAATCAGGATTTCTGATAAGAATTTACATACACACCTGGGAATATAAATATTAGCACCTGTGAATATAATAACACAAAGCTATAATAACACACCTGAATGATAGTACAGTTGATATTATTAATGAATATTTATATGATTAAGAATTGTAAAGTGTAAACACTGGTTACAGATCACATAAATATTTAATAAATATTTATTATTTATTTTATTCATGCAATTGATGCATAAATAACATGGGCGAATTCTTATTTATTTAAAGGAAGGTGCAAAATGAGGTCTGGGGTTTTAGTTATTTACTAGAAATTGTGGAAGTGGAAGTTGGATAGCTGAGTGGTTAGGACACTTGACTGTCATACAGATAGACCCGGGTTCAATTCCCGCCAACTCCTAGTCCACTCAGCTGTAAAATGAGTACCTGGTTGAAAAAATACTAGGGAGAAAAAAGGCGGCATGTAAAGGAACTGGCCATACTACCACATAATGGTAGGCTTAGTACAATGAGCTCCTAACAGCTCATTCCCCTACGTTCAGAGAACACGGGACTCACCTTTACCTTTACCAGAAATTGTGCATACTTACAATTCTAGGTTTGAAGATGAATAAAAAGTTCTGTGGGGTAGAAACTGAATGCCTAAACACAAGGGTGAATACAGGGTTTTACATTGGGAGGTACTGACTGAACAGAAAATATGAATGCTCAGAGGTTTGTTCTAAAGTCCACTATAATAAATACCTTGACTATTTTATATAAATGTTCTACTCTATGTAGATGAGTCACAAGTGAGGAAGTATGAATATTTAGTCAAAACAATTGTCAGGAGATTTGGATCATAAGGGTTTCAAAATTAGTCAAAAATTAAATAAAACATCTGTTACAATCACCATGCTGTTTTATAAATTGAATTACCATCAAGGGTTTTTCAACAATGGGCAAAACTATCATAATAACCTGGCAACCTTGATTTGTACATGACATCAATTGAAATTGGGTTAAATGATGGGTGAAATTTAATTCGAAAATATATGAATTGAACCTATACTTATATGAATTGAACCTATACTGATTTTATGTGTACACAGTGTACATAGATACCTAAACTGTACTGTACACTAAAATATTATTCTATGCATTATCAATTTATGTAAATTGTAATTGCATGACAAAAGAAAACAGTGGATACAAGATTTTCCAAAAAGGGTCCATGGCAGCCGCCTATAAATTATGAAATGCTAAACTATTAACATAATGTCCCAGCCCCGATGTTGTTGGCCTCCAAACCCCCCCTCCCTCAGCCAGCTGGGTCCACCTATGCCAAACAGACTACAGTACCAGCGAGAATTACTGCCCCTTTTTGGACGCGACGGACGCGTCCGTCCAATTTGCGTCCACGACGCGTCCATTCATAAACTAAACCAATGATTTGGACGCACTTTTGTCGGGCGGGCCGTGACCTCGCTACCTGAGTCTGTTTTTGTTATTGTTCGCAACCGTATTCATATTCAAATGACATCGGAAAACTAAGCCTGACTGTTGAGCAGGGTCGGCAGCTGTATTGGTGTTTGTTTATAAAATAGTTTCACATTCACAAACAATATAATTAAAAAATAAATAAAGTTAGCCTACGACTTGTGTGTGTTGTGTTTATTTTTATCTGCCGAATAATTCGTCCAAAAAGCCAGTTTCGTGCGAAACTGTGTCTATATCCATCGCTAGCCCGCTGTGTGATCTAGCCGGCCGGTTCACTGTCTAGCACGTACACCACCGCCTGAGATCGGCCTAGCGTACTCGATCAATAATCATCGTCATGATACAGTATATTTTGTTCATATGAATCATTTTATGGAAGAATATTTTTTTAATAACGAGGCCTCTATTTCATGTTGAATTATTGATATGATCATAGAGAAATAAGTTATATTTAAATGTAATATGATGAGTTAAAACTGTGGAAGAAGGCTCAACAAAATCATGTAGCCTACAGTATGTACTGTACACTGTCAATTTATATCTCCATAGTCGTCATAGCGCGCAACAAAGAGCACGTGATATTTTTCTACTCCATTGGATCCCAGCAATATTGCAACCATGTTCTACCGCTGCTGAAAAGCGGGTTGATGACCCTGTTGTACAACACTAGGCATTCTGTGTACGCTTTGCTTATAAATATTAAGAAATATTTTTTTTACGCTATAATGATGTTCCTCTCTGATCATGTTAAGATTACAGTGTTTGTATAATTGTAAAACAAAAAAGCCAAGGGCGGGTGCTAGAATTTAATATAATGAATAAAAATAGGTTGAGGATATTATATAGTGTTACAAAACATTTTTGTCCATTACAATGAATGTGTCGATTTTTTAATTAGTATATAAAATTCATTGCTTCGCTCGGACAGCGAAAGCAAACTATTTTTCACACACTCGGGTCGCCGAACGGTGGTTTCAGCACTGCATTTCCCGCAAGTCTCGTTCGGCGGTTTCTTTTTAGGCGGCGTGCCAAAGAAGTTTTTTGACATTCGATACTCACAATTCATTGCTTCGCTCGGACAGCGAAAGCAACATATTTTCACACACT